>NC_051433.1:27264954-27277583 GCF_001649575.2 Kryptolebias marmoratus | reverse complement strand
AAACACCTATTCCTCACATATATATATATATATATGATAATTTTGATTATTTATTTTTATTATTATTTTTGACTTTTTGCATTTTTTAAAATGTGCTTTAAAATGTGTGACTTTTGGTTTTATAAGTTTATAAGTTAAAGAACAACATGCAAAAACCTCAAAGATAGCACCCCATATAGGTCGACATAGCTTACTATTTTTGACATAGCTGACTATTTTTGTGAACTGCATACACAAGTTCTAGTTACCACCATGTAAATATCATCTTAACACTCCTTGCAATTTGTTGCATTCTGTGGTTTTGGATCCCTAACTATAACTGTAAGTGGACTCTGACTAAATATCATACATGAAATGTCAATTTTTTTAGATATTGATTTCAGTTCAGCTTTAAATCTAAACTTTTCACATTGTTTGCTTCTTTGCACAAATATTACATTTTCAAAACAAACTAAATACTTGTTAGTTTCTTTAAGACATAATATACACTGCCCCCCCCAACACACACACACACACACACACACACAAAAAGTCGCCACCTGGATTTAAGCAAATAGGTACAAGCCTCCCATTGGATGATTACTGCATGGGCAATTATGGGCAATTATGTCTCAACTGGTGCAATGAGTTGCCCTGTTCCAGAGTGATGGGCACACCAGGGTAAGAAGAGAGGCAGGTGAAGTGTTGCACCCATCATGCCTAGTGCCTGCTGTACAAGCCTGTGGGGGCAGTGCTATGATCTGGGGTTGCTGCAGTTGATCAGATCTAGGTTCAGCAACAGTATGTGCTCAAAGAATGAGGTCAGCCGACTACCTGAATATACTGAATGACCAGGTTATTCCATGAATGGATTTTTCTTCCCTGATGGCATAGGCATATTTCAAGATGACAATGCCGGGATTCACCAAGCTCAAATTGTGAAAGAATGGTTCAGGGAGCATGAGACATCCTTTTTACATATGGATTGGCCACCACAAAGTCCAGACCTTGAGCCGATTGCGAATCTTTGAGATGTGCTGGAGAAGGCTTTGCGCAGCAGTCAGACTCTACCATCATCCAGATCATGTAAGATCTTGGTAAAAAATTAACGCAACACTAGATGGAAATAAATCTTGTCATTGCAGAAGCTTATCGAAACAATGCCACAGCAAGTGCGTGCTGTAATCAAAGCTAAAGGCAGTCCAATGAAATATTAGATTGTGTAACGCTATTTTTTTGGCGGAGACTTTTTTCTTTTTTTTGGCCAGGCAGTGTATTATTTGAGCATAATGACCTTTTAGGTCTGAGCTCAAGGCAACATCCTGAAGGTCTGTGCTGAATTTCATCAAGATCCAATAAGCCATATTTACATGAGCAGTTTCTTTGGTTTATAGCACCTCCTATAACTCAATGTTTTGGACAAGTTTTGGTCCACTATCTCAAAATTGGGACCCAATTCTGAGATAGTTTAAATTTCATCTCTTCAGCTTTTGTTGCTTTCAAGATATGGCCAAACAGTTTTTTTGCTAGCTCGCAAAGAATATCTGCACAGTTTTACCTTTTACATTTTTGAAAATAATGACTTGACCATGAAAATCTATATTCAGCTTGGTAAGTAAATTTAACATGAAGAGTTTTATGGCAATTGAACTTTAAGTCTTTGAGGAGAAGTTAAAAGTAGGTTTTGCTAATTTTTCTATATTGCAAAAAACGTAAATATGTGGACATAGGCATGGCCTATGCCATCTGATTTTGTACAGCAGGGAACATGTGGATATAAGGCTATGTGACTTGGGATTTAGAAGTTAAAAAATAAAATGCAAAACCCTCAACAAAAGCACCCAGTATAGGTGGACTTATCTGAGTACTTTTGTAAGCTGCAATTGCAACTTCTAGTTACCACCATGTAAACAAAATCCCAAAACTCCTTGTAGTTTGGGCTGCAGTATGCCTTTTTATTTTCAGAAGAAAAATAATGAAAAAAAAACAGAACAGTTTCTATGGTTGTTCTATGCTCTGCTAGAAGCATGGGAACACTGCTGCTTTGCAGCTGCATACCCTTGCCTCTGCAGGCTCAAACCCCTAACTAATCCTTTTAAAATCTAATAAAGTGAAGCACAGCTATATAAAAATTGTTCTTAAATACAACAACAAAGTATTTTAGTATTCAATCACTGGCTTTTAGGTTGAAGTGTATTTCCCACAATATAATTTTTATATTTTTTATACAGGCTGCAGATGTGCTGAACTGATCCAAGAGAGGCAAGGGCACCCCTGCAGCTGTCTGCACAAAGTGACTGATGGCACAAAGTGATGTGGCCAATCAAGCATTCCTAGGTGTTCTGGTTGTGCTTGTCCAGGGGACGAGTGTCCAGCGTGTCGTCACCCCCCCTCCATCCTATTTTTTTGTATCATGAATATAAGAGTTCTATATCGCTTCTACTTTACTTTGGATTTTGCAAGTAGTATGTAGTTTGGGTTTTGATGCAGATTCTAATAAACAATTTTGTCAGTATGCTATTGCATTTTGATTTTCAGTTTAGTCTGCTAAGACATTAGTGGGAAAAACATTAGTGTAAACCAAACATTTATTTTTTATGTGTCAACCTGGGTCGAGCCAAATCACAGCGAAGTGAGTCGTGGAATGGAATGCTACTTTTATCTATCAATCTATTTCTCTGTCTGTCTATCTATCAATAAAAAATTGGAATTATCCTTTTTAGATTTGTAGTTGTCACAGCAATTTTTACCCTAAGATCATCTATCACAGAAAAAGACTTCATGTTTGTATAATATGAGGTAATAAATGAATATGTTTAACCAAGGAAGATGACAGTGTTTATGAACACTGGATAAATAATATGATAATTTTTCAGGAAACCTCAGTTGGTATTTTTTTTCCTCAATCACCTCTTTCTTACTACAGTATCATGTGTCATACATGAATAGATTGTCTTTTCATAACAAGACATTCAGCAGGCCTCCTTCCATGTTTCTGGACAATGAGGTTCCGTGAGCAACTGTGTGTGTGTGTGTGTTTGTCCTCACATTAACATCACCTCTATCAGCCCTAATTAGCATAAGGAGATCAAAGGATTGCTGCAGCTGTGAAATTCAAAAGACCAGAAAACATGTTGTCATTTCATCCTCCTAGCATATTTAGATTGTCAATCAATTTTTCATACAGCATGGCTTGTCAGTAGGCCAGCTGTAGTGCTGTTGAAATGTCTTGTTAAACTCACGTAGACATCTTTCTATCAAAGAGCTACCATGGCCTCTACTTTTGCTTATCTTCTTGCTTTTCTTGAGATATGTTTGGCTTGTTATAGGAGACTGTGTAATAAATTCAAACCAGTTTATTTATATAGTTCCAAGTCACAACCAGTCATCTTGTGGCACTGTACAAAAACATTCACATACATTATTAAGAGCCAATTAGTAAATGTTATCTAGCTAAGGAATCCAGCAGATTGCGCTGAATCTTTACTTTGTTTCATTCTCCCATCCTGAGCAGCACACTGGCAACAGTGGAAAAGAAAAACTCCCTTTCAACAGGAAGAAACCTCCAGCAGAACCAGGCTCAGGATGAGCGGCCATCTGCCATTCACCAGGAGTGAATTGAAAGGTCGACCATGGAGCTGAAACCACCGGAGAGCTTGAAGCTGACGGGAAACGTGGATGAGAACTGGCGTGCTTTCAAACAACGCTTTCAACTGTATGTCGCCGCAATGGGATTGGAGACAAAGCCGGACCCAAGAAAGGTAGCCATGTTGCTGACCATAGCGGGAGCGCAGGCTTTGGAAGTCTACAACACATTAGTGTTTGAGGAACCAGAAGACAAAGAAAAGTTGGATGTTGTGTTGAGTAAATTTGATGCTCATTGTTCACCGAAGAAGAATGAATGCTATGAGAAATACATGTTTCGTTCCCGAATGCAGACGCAGCATGAACTGTTTGATAATTTTCTGACAGATCTGAAAGGGAAAGCTCAGTCATGCAATTTTGGCCTGCTTGAAGGATTTGGTGATCATAGATCAGATCGTCTTTGGTGTATGTGATGGGAAGCTCAGAGAAAGACTGCTGAGAGAAGTGGATCTGACCCTGGAAACAGCTGTAAAGATGTGCCGGGCAAGTGAACTGTCGCTACAGCAAGTGAGGACATTTTCTGAACTTTCAACAGGAATTACTTCACAGTTCAGTGACAGAGCAACGGCAGTGGGAGCGGTGTCCTGTCAGAAGAAACAGTATGCACAGCTGAGGCAGCTGCAAGAGGAGGCCGTTATCAGCTGTAAGGGCTGTGGATCACCACATAAAGTGAAACAATGTCCTGCTTACGGTAAGCAGTGTTTAAATTGCCGTGGAAAGAATCGTTTTGCAAAGCAATGCTTTAGGAGGAGGAAAAACCTCAGATAAAAGAAGTAAAGTTGGGTCTGAGAGATTATAATGGACAGGTATTGGCACATGTCAGTTGAGTGTGACTGTTAAAGGACCAAAACATCTGGTGTTCTTCTCAGTGGTAAAGGAGGATTGTGAGTCACTTTTAGGTGATAAATCCTGTGAAGAACTTGGACTGGTGAAAAAAGTTTATCGTATTATGAGGATGTCTTTCAAGGATTAGGTGCTGTATCCTGCACATACAAAATTCAGCTGAGAGAGGACGCTCAGCCCATTGTGCATGCAGCACGTTGCATTCCAGCACCACTGTGAGAGGGGTTGAAAAATGAGTTGTATAGAATGACCAGGTTGGGAGTCATTCAGAAAGTGGAAGAGCCCACAGATTGGGTTAATTCCATAGTGATTACAAAGAAGAAAAATGGAGAATTAAGAATATGCATGGATCCAAAAGATTTAAATGAGAATATTAGGAGAGAACATTTTAAAATACTTAATAGGATTAATAGGAAATAATCAGGTGGAGATGGCTGGAGCATGTTATTTCACCAAGTTGGATGCATTACAAGGGTTCTGGCAAGTAAAGCTAGATGAAAGCAGTACCAAGTATTGTACCTTTAACACACCTTTTGGAAGATACTGTTTTCTAAGACTTCCTTTTGGGAGAAAATCGGCACCTGAAATATTCCATAGAGTGATGGAGCGGATCATAGAAGGCTTGGAGGGAGTGAGAGTCTACATTGATGACATCATCATCTGGGGATCGACAGCCCAAGAACACAATGACAGGTTGAGACGCGTCATGGAACGCATACGGGAAAATGGGCTGAAGCTTAGTAAAAATAAGTGTGAGTTTGGAACAAAATATCTGCTCAAGGTGTTCAGCCAGATAAGGATAAGATAAAAGCCATCTTGAAGATGCCACAGCCTGTGGACAAAACAGGTGTCTTGAGCATCATGGAGATGATCAATTTTATAGGAAAATTCATTCCCAATTTGAGGGCAAAGATGACAAACATTCAAAGACTCCTGCATAATGATAGTAAATTTCAGTATTATGGACTAGAACAGTTTCATAACTATGTGTATGGTCTACCATCTTTTGTAGCTGAAACAGATCACCGACCTTTGGTTGCCATCATCAAAAAACACCTAAATGAGATGTCACCAAGGATCCAGCGGCTTATGATGAAGATGCAAAGGTATGAATTTACACTGATTTACACTCCAGGTAAACATCTGATTCTGGCTGATGCGCTGTCCATGGCCCCCACAAATAATAGTGTGAGTTCAGCTGAAGACAATATCCAGTGTCATGTGAAGTTGGTGTCCACTGTGTTGCCTGTGTCAGATGGAAAATTGAAGCAAATAGTGGAGGCAACAGCTAAGGATACAGAGTTACAGTTGGTCATACAGAATATGAATGAAGTATGGCCAATTGGCTCCTGTTCAGAGTTTTACAATGTTAAGACTGACCTAAGTGTTGTGAATGGACTGTTACTGAAAAACAACAGAATTGTGGTCCCACAAGTGTTAAGACAGGACATTCTGCAGCAGATTCATGAGCGTCACTTGGGCATTGGAAAAAGTAAAAGAAGAGCTAGAGAATCAGTTTACTGGCCGGGTCTACATACAGATATTGAGGCAAATGTGAAACATGTCAGATATTTAGTAACAAACAAAGTAAAGAACCTATGATAATAATTGACATTCCAACATCACCATGGTTCAAAGTAGGAATGGATTTGTTTCAGTTAAAAGGTAAAGATTATTTAGTGACCATTGATTAATATTCAAACTATCCGGAGATGTCTCTGTTAGCTAATATGTCATCAACTTGTGTCACAACACATGCTAAATCAATCTTTGCAAGACATGGCATTCCACATTTTGTTGTGAGTGACAATGGACCATGTTTTAGTAGCGGAGAATGGCAAAAGTTTACAGAACAGTATGATTTTAAGCATGTAACATCAAGTCCACATTATGCACAATCGAATGGGAAAGCAGAGAAAAGAGTTCATATTCTTAAGCAACTTCTGAAGAAGGCTGCAAATAGTAACTCTGACCCGTATTTGGCTTTATTAAGCTACAGAGCATCACCATTGCAATGTGGATTTTCACCTGCTGAACTCTTGATGAATCGGAAGATTCATACAACTCTGCCAAGTTATGACAGTAATGAACAAGGTGCAAAGAAATCATCATCGTTGGAGTATAAGTTACAAAAGCAAAAAGTAAAGCAAAAGTCATATTATGACAGATCAGCTAAGATTCTACCTCCACTGTCATACAAGGATCCAGTTAGGATTCAGGATGATGAGGGATGGAATACTAAAGCAACTATTCTGCAGGAAGTAGCTCCACATTTATTTGAAGTGAAAACTGAAGATGGACAAGTTTTGAGACAAAATCGTAGCAGTTTGTTGAAAACTCCATTAGAACCTGTTGGTGAGTGGAGTGACAATTCCGAGGACTCTCAGATCATCCCTGCAACTGAAACACACTGTGACATGGACAATATAAGGGACAATCCACTTGTGTTAAGAAGATCTACTAGAGTGGTGAGAAAACCTGATAGACTGAACTTGTAGCAAAAAAAAAGAGAGAAAAAAAAAAGTTGATCGAAACTTATTGGGTCAATATTTTGTGATTCATGTAATAAATGTATGTTAATTATGAGAATTAATGAGAAGTAAGCTTTATTATAGCTATTTGTTTTATGCTATGGGCCTCATGTGACGTATGTGGTTGTTCTGTTTTTGTAACATTCTTACTTTAAAGAAAGGAGGGTGTGATAATTCAATGGATTATGTTAATGTCACTAGGTGGCAGTCCTGAGTTTATGTGAATGCATAAATGTGAGACATAGGGTGGAAGGAGAGTTTTTTGGTGACACACCTGTGAGTAACCTGTATGAGCAGACCCATTGAAAAGATACTTTAATAAAAGTGTCTGAGCAACACGAAAAACCCAGTTAATATCAAACACAAATATAAAATCTGCTTCAACGGGCAGCAGTTTGAGAGGACAGGAAAGAGATACAGACAAAAATAAAGTGAGTGATCCAGGTGTAGTTTCTAATGGAAGAAAGACAAAGAAAAATCATGTTAGTGATAGAAATAATTACAGTGGAGGAAGTAAAGACAGCAGCAGAGTGAGGAAATGTCAATTTGTCCTCCAGCAGTCTAAGCTTATAGCAGCAACTAAGGGATAGCTCAGGAAATCCAAGCCAATCCTAACTATAAGATTTATCAAAACAAAGTCTTAAGCCCTGTTGCAAAAGTAGACAGGGTGTCAGCCTCACAGACTGAAACTGGAAGTTGGTTCCACAAGAGAGGAGCCTGATAGCTAAAATCTCTACCTCCTGTTCTACTTTTAGAAACTCTAGGAACCGAAAGTAAACCTGCAGTCTGAGACTGAAGTGCTTTCTTAGGAAAATATGGAACAAAAAGATCATTAATATAAGATGGAACTTGGTTGTTGAGAGCTTTGTATGTTAGAAGTAAGATTTTAAATTCTATTCTGAATTTGACAGTGAGCCAATGAAGAGAAGCTAAAACTTGAGAAATATGATCTCTCCTCCTAACTCTCATCAGAACTCTGGCAGCAGCATTTTGTATCAACTGAAGACTTTTTAAAGATTCTTTTGGAGATCCACATAATAAAGAATTACAGTAGTTCATCCTAGACATGATAAATGCACGGGCTAGCATTTCTGCATTATTTTGAGACAAGTTGTTTCTAATTTTAGCAATACTATGTAGATGGAGGTAAGAGGTCCTTGTAAAATTTTTAATGTGGGGGTTAGAAGACATATCTTGATTAAAAAATAACACCAAGGTTCTTTATATTAAATTGGAGGCCAAAATGAGAATGAGAAAGCAGAAAATAATGTTTGTTTTCAGTTTGCATGCACATAAATTTGTATAAATTACATAAATATGGTGTGATAGTAGCTTTACAGAAACCTAAAAAGATGACCTCCTCTTTGACACTATGACCCACTTACCTTGGCAGCCATAGACTGCTTCATGTTATAAAGCATGCACAGGCCTAGAGGTTGCCAACATGTCTGCCATACCAGTGATGTGACCAGTGCCTGCTATTGAAGATCAAACTGCTGCTTAAAGTTCACAGCAGGAAGCATTTAAAAGGCGCTGGCCCAGCATCAAGCACATCAAAATTCATTGTATCCAAAGTAATGGACCTATACAAAATACACCAGAATAATGTAAATAAATGAGGTGAAAAAAACTTCTTTTTAAAGGTTCCTACAAAATTATATAACTAAAAAGTGGTTCATGCATATGTATGTATCTTTTTTGCTTTGAAACTACAACTGTTATCTTCAGGAGCCACACAATTAATTTAATAAGATCCACCTGTGGGCAATCTAAGTGTGAAATGATCTCAGTATATTACCACCTGTTCTGATAGCTTCCATAATCAACAGCAATTCAACACCTCTAAGTAGTGTGGGCTACCACCAATCTCGAGACAGCATAAAGAAACTCTCCACACAGGTCAGAGACAAAGTTGTAGAAAAGCCCAGACCAGGGTTGAGTTTGAAAAAATGCTATAACCCTTAACATTCCACTCAGCTCCATTTAATCTATTATTAGGAAATAGAAGGATAATGTCACCACAGCAAACCTACCAAGAGAGGGTCATCCACCAAAATTCAGAGATGATAAGGAGGGCATTAATAAGAAAAACATCCAAGAGGACAGAGATGGGTCTGACGGAGCTGGGAGATGAGAGGATGTGTCTATAGGACCATTAATAGCTATACCGAGCTGGGCTTCATAAAGAGCAGCAGGAAAAAGACTTGAATAAAAAATATTAAATTGTTTGAAATTTGCCAAAAGGGTTATTAGTGGCATCCAAACATATGGAAGAAGGTGCAGTGGTCAGATGAGACTAAGATTAAACTTTTAGGCTGTGCAAACTCCAGCCCTTGTCTGGAGTTGTGGCCCTTGGAGTGATTTTGGGAAATATATATTTTTTATTTTTATAATTTTTTAGGTTTAACAGATAACCAAATGAAACAAATCCTCTTTAAATATGTAATATTAAGTACAATACATGTTTTCATCTTTAATTAACCGCATTTAGTATCATGTTAAAAAGTACCACAGTTGTTTATCAACTTTTACCAGAAAGTAGAATTTTAGGAAATCATTCATGAAACCTGGCCAAATATAGCCATCTTCTTCCGCTTATCTAGGGTCGGGTCGCAGGGGTAGCAGCCTTACTAGGGAGGCCCAGACTTCCCTCTGCCGAGCCACTTGGGCCAGCTCCTCCATGGGAATCCCATGGCGCTCCTAGGCCAGCCAAGAAACATAGTCCCTCCAGCATGTCCTGGGTCTTCTTCTGGGCCTCATCCCGGGAGGATATGCCTGGAACACCTCACCAGGTAGGCGTCCAGGAGGTATCCTAACCAGATGCCCGAGCCACCTCAAATGGCTCCTCACGATGTGGAGAAGCATCTCCACTCTGAGTCCCTACTAGATAACCGAGCTTCTCGCCCTATTTCTAAAGGAGAGCTCAGACACCACTCAATGAGGCATTTACATATTCAAGTCTATGGTTTGTTTTGCCCATTTATATACATTACTGGATTGGACATCACATGACTTATCGTGCGCCATACAGGCACCATTGCTATGCATTCAGTCAGGACTCAGGAACATCCATGGATGGTTGCGAAAATGAGATGCAGCAAAAAGTCATGCAAGGAACATCAAAAAGGGATGCAATGTTTTGCCATAAATTGTCAACACTATGACAACAAGATCCAAAGGTATCACATTTCACAGGTCAGTAAAATATTTTTTTATTTTAAACAAATAGCAGAGATGTGTGAACTAGGTCAGTTATGCTAGCTTGATTTTTGACAACCTTATGTCGGGTAAACCCACGCAAAGACAAATTTGCTGTTCCAAATAAATTATTATATATTTTTATAAATATTGTTGTCATGTTAGAATAATAGTGTATGAGGTTGTAAATACAACTTACACCAGTAAAAATTACCTTTACTACTAGGCTCTGGCTGAAGTGGAGCTTGCAATGCTATTCTTCAGTTTTCTAATTTAAGTGCAGTCGTTTCAGATTTTGTCACTAAGGAGATAAAGTAACATTAATGTGGTGATTTGGGTTTTTTCTGTGTTTTGTTTTATTTCTGTTTTAGTTTATTGGTTTGTGTTTAGTTTCTGTTTTCGTGTTTTTCACTTTCTCATTCCTCCTCAGTCTATTTCTCTCTCTGCATTCCTGTCACGCCCACTTACACCTGTCAAAGTCTGCTAATCATGTCACCTGTCTCCACTTACCTGATTATCCTCAGCACTTTAAAACCCAGTCATTTCTGTCTATACTCCGCTGGTCCATTGTCGTTGGTTGCTTGTTGTTTTTTGCCGTCTTGTCCCGATTCTTTTCGCTTCGTGTTCATGCTCTGTTTTTCTTTTCGT
The DNA here is from genome assembly GCF_001649575.2 of Kryptolebias marmoratus. Taxonomy (NCBI): domain Eukaryota; kingdom Metazoa; phylum Chordata; class Actinopteri; order Cyprinodontiformes; family Rivulidae; genus Kryptolebias; species Kryptolebias marmoratus. Next base: position 27,266,739 of record NC_051433.1, on the reverse strand, counting down.
TTTGCTGCCACGTCAGCTTTTTGTTTTCGTTTTGTTTCTTAGTTTAATAAATTAGTTTTTTGTTTATAACTATGAGTCTGTGTTCTGGGTTCGCCTCTGTCTTCACCTAACCTGACAATTAATTTATCTGCTTGATGTGTGATGGCACAATGTAGATTCTCTGTTCAACTTGTTCGAACTGATTAATACAATTAAATTTGTCATTATTATCATTTCAAAAATGGACAGGTAAAAATAGATTGCTTATAAATGTAAATTTTCTACACAAAACAAACAAGGATAATCTGAGCTGTACAAATTGTGGTTCAAACAGTGTAGATGTCTGATAGAACCATCATGTAATACCAAAATGTTTTACTTGAAGTAAAATATTTTGATGTGACTTTAACATCTTCTGTAATATAAAATTTGATATACTTGTTACATAACACCGGGCCTAGGAGCTGGTAACATCAGGCCCAGGAGCTGCTAACATCAGGCCCAGGAGCTGCTAACATCAGGCCCAGGAGCTGCTAACATCAGGCCCAGGAGCTGCTAACATCAGGCTCAGGAGCTGCTAATACCAGGCCCAGGAGCTTTCTGCATAAAATAGACTATGGTAGGCTTACCATCAGCTGAGGAGGTTGATGAGGTAAAAAAGTCTCTTGACTTCCTATCAGAAGAAATCTCTACTGTGAAACTGCAGCAGAGAGCAATTCTTGAGTTGGTAGAGGAGGTGAAAGTTCTTCGTCACCAGTGTATGGAGAAAGACAAGAGGATCACCATTTTGGAGAACAGAGTTTCTGACCTGGAACAATATACTAGGATGAATGATGTTATCATCACTGGGATCAATATTAAACCCCGGTCGTATGCTGGAGCGGTGGCTGTTGATAGTGGTGGTGAACCCAGTGAGACGGATGCTAACTCCACAGAGCAACAAGTGGTTAAGAGCAGCTGACAGAGAAAATCAGTCATATTGCAAAAAACATGGAAAGTGACATCTCATGGATTTTAATGAAACTGGGTGTGTGAATAGTAATTGGCCAGTGTAAATCTTTCCCAAAATATTTTGGCATAATATTAAGTGGTTGCCATGGTATCCAGCCGTGTGTTTTGGGGGCAAATGCACCTCAAATTCAGCAAGTTAATAAGACCAAAAATGGCACTTCTCAATGCATAGAAAAAATACTATATATACTTTTTAAATATTTTTTAAACACTGTTTTGTGAAGACACATATCTCTTCTTTGTGTTTTTGAACATTCTGTGCCTTTGGAACAGATACTTTATGAAATACACATTTTTAAAATAAGGTCCCATTTCGAGCTCTCAAATGAGTTAAAATACACGCTTCACTAAAAATTTACCTGTCGGAGTTTGGACCTAATCAGTGACTTCTTACTCAATAGATATTAAGAAAAATAGTGTATTTTCTTATATGTGTAAAAAAATTTATTGACCTTTTTGAAAATGCCCCATTAAAGGGGGTGGAAACTTGAGAATTTGATGCATTTTACAGTGATTTTTGTCATTGAAACGGTTCAACGAAACATTTCCCCCCACGTGTTGTCATAACAACAGCGTATGCACTGGGAGTTTCAACCATAGAAAACAACTTTCAATTGACTTGAAGTATTATCGTTAGTATATGTAGTGTTGAGGAGACAAAATATTACCTAAATGAAACTCAAAACTTTAAAAAACCTCTCCTCACGACGGACCGGAAAATGCACAGAGAAACCAGGAGTCAAAAATGGTCATAAGCAGTATCTTCAGTTTAAAAGATTTATTAGCCTTAGTACT
>NC_051433.1:27262174-27262713 GCF_001649575.2 Kryptolebias marmoratus | reverse complement strand
CTCTCAATAGACATCAAAATATAGGTAATGCGTCCAACCAATTCAAATTTCTTCTGAAGGAATTACTTTAAATCTATTTTTCTTTTCATTATGGTTTAAAATCAAAGTAGATTTTGTGGTTTATTTCTAAACAAAGTAACAAAGCTGGAAATTTCAAATTTAGAGCTATAGTTTGTTGTTCATCAAAATCAGACATGAGCTGTAAATAAATAAAATATGTAGACACATAAGTGGTAATAAGTTTTAGTGGTGTTGAAGAAAGAAAGCTATAATGAAGGAAAAATGAACAGACAGAAACTATCTCAGTGTTTAGGTTTTGGTCATTTAAATTAGATATAATCTTTAGTCTGAATTAGTCTAACCCTTAGCTTCTCGCACATAGATCCTCCAATTAAAGTCAACAGATTTTAAAGCTGTGGTGCCTGTGCAAAAAAATTTCAAAACCAGTTCATAAGAAGACGTTTTTAATCCTAAAAGAAGAACCGAAATCTTAAAAATTATTTTATTTAAATAAGTTATAATTTGAAGTTTACATCTGA
>NC_051433.1:27249961-27262074 GCF_001649575.2 Kryptolebias marmoratus | reverse complement strand
ATGAATATAATATACAAGTTTCACTTTTTAAATGGAATTACTGAAATCAATCTACTTTTTCATGATATTCTAATTTTATGACCAGCACCTGTATGTGAATAAAAATTTAAGCTTTACAGTGCTGGATACACTGTCAACTGTTGTTGATGAGCTACTGGAATGTATATCAATTGAAATTAATACAAAAAATAAGAAAAATGTAATAATTAGTTGTATATATCGGAAACCTGGATCTAGTATTGAACTGTTTAAGGATTTGATGAAGGAAAAATTTATCCAAAAGAGTAATAAAACTTTATTTATTTGTGGAGATTTTAACATTGACCTGCTTAATCCTAGTAATCATACAATGACAGAGGATTTCATTAACACAATATATAGTATAAATCTATATCCAAAAATTACCAGACCAACTAGAATAACTACCCACTCTGTCACTCTTATTGATAATACATTTACAAATGATATTACAAGCAACATGATAAGTGGATCGCTTATTAGTGACATCAGTGACCATTTGCCTGTATGTATACAAGATTGTAAAATTAATCAACCTAATAAAAAAGCCGAGTACAGAAGGGTGAGAACAGAAAGCTTGTTAAATACATTTTAAAATGATCTATTAGCATACAGTTGGGATAGTATATATAATTCAAATAATATAAATGTGGCGTATGATGAATTTTTAAGAATATTTAAAGAGTTATATAATATAAATTGTCCTATAATAAAATTTAATAAGAAATTTAAATATATTGGCCATCCCTTGATCACTAGAGGTTTACAAAATGCATGTAAAAAGAAAAATATATTATATAGAGAATTCTTAAGAATGAGAACTAAAAAGTCAGAAAATAAATATAAGAAATATAAAAATAAATTAACTAGTATTATAAAAACAGCAAGAAAAGAATACTATAATAAAATACTGGAAAATAATTTTAAAAATGTTAAAGGAATATGGAACATAATTAAATACTGTAATAAAAAATGGGTATAAACAAGTAAATTATCCAAAATATTTTTTAATTAATAATAGAGATAATTATGACATGAATGAAGTGGTTTGTAGGTTCAATGAATTCTTTGTAAACATTGGTCCTGAGCTGGCAGAACAAATTTCTGATCCAATAATTCTTACAAAACAGACATACCCTTGTATTGACAGAAATTTGAATTCATTGTTTCTAACAGCAGTAACAGAAAAAGAAATAATAGAAACTGTTTTTAAATGTAAAAAAAAAACATCTACTGACTGGGATGATATTGATATGCTCGTTCTGAAAAAGGTCATTAAGGGGATCTCTAAACCATTAACATGCATTTTTATTCTATCATTTCAAACTGGTACATTTTCAAATAAAATGAAAATGGCAAAAGTTGTACCTCTGTTTAAAACGGAATAAACACCTCTTTACAAACTACAGACCTGTCTCATTGCTACCTCAGTTTTCCAAAATTCTTGAAAAGCATTTTAATAACCGTTTGGATGAATTCATTGACACACACAAATTACTCACAGAGAGTCAGTATGGATTCAGAGCTAACCGATCAACAGCATTTGCATTAATGGACTTAATTGAAGAAATTACTAATTCGATAGATCAAAAACAGTACACAGTTGGAATATTCTTAGACCTGAAAAAAGCATTTGATACCATAAATCATGATATCTTATTAACAAAATTAGAACGATATGGTATCAGGGGCATTGTGTTGAGATGGGCGAAGAGTTATCTTAGTGATAGGAAGCAGTTTGTAAAGATGAGTGTTCACTGCTCTTTATGTTCGGACATTACTTGTGGTGTCCCACAGGGGTCAGTATTGGGTCCTAAGTTATTTATTTTGTACATTAATGATTTGTGTAAGGTATCAGAGTTTTGTAGGTATGTCTTATTTGCTGATGATACAAACATTTTTTTCTCAGGTAATAACTTGGAATTGTTAGAATATAGGATAAATAATGAGTTAAAGAAAATAAAAAATTGGTTTGACACTAATAAATTATCATTGAATTTAAGTAAAACAAAATTTGATATTTTTGTGTATGGTAGAGCTAAATTAGAATTGCAAATTCATTTAGAGGGGTTCCAAATGGAAAGGGATTATTTTTCTTGGAGTAATAATTGATGAAAAAATAAGCTGGAAATCTCACATCATACACGTACAAGCTAAAGTGTCAAGGAGAATAGCAATATTACATAAAGCAAAACAAGTTTTAAATTACAAATCACTTCATATTCTATACTGTTCCATAGTTATTCCATATTTAAATAATTGTGTAGTAGTTTGGGGTAATAATAAAAGTGTTATACAATCATTAGTCATTTTGCAAAAGAAAGCAATAAGAATAATTCTTGGGGCTGGATATAGGGATCACACAAATTCATTATTATTTTCGTCAAAACTACTCAAATTTACAGATCTTGTAGAGATACAAACAACACTGATAATATTCAAAGCGAAAAATTAATTATTACCAGGTAATATTCAGAAATTATTTGTTGAAAGGGAGGGAAGTTATTATTAAAGGGGTCAGTTTAATTTTAAATCTAGGATTGTTCATACAACTCGTAAAGGGTTTTGTATTTCTGTTGGTGGAGTAAAACTGTGGAACAGTTTGAGTGTGGAACTTAAGGAATGTACAAACATAAAACAATTCAAGGAGAGGTATAAAAATATTATTTTCAAGAGATATAATGATGCTGAGTAAGGACATGTTTGGCTGTATATACACTCCTGATCAAAATCTTAAGACCAGTCAAAAAATTGCAAGAATTTGCATTTTGCACTATTGGATCTTAAGAAGGTTCTAAGTAGAGCTTCACAATGTTAAAGGAAAAAATCAGTGCAAGAGACAAGAACTTTTGAGCGGGGAATTAATTGAAAACGGCATTTACACTCAAACATGATTTTTTCAGCTGATCAAAAGTTTAAGACCATAGCTCAAAAAAACCCGAAAACCCCCCAAACCGAAATCAAAGTGTCAAAAAAAAGGACTCAGTAATGAGAAGCTCCGCCATTCTTGTTGATGACTTCAAACAATCGTTAATTCAGTAACACTACTGGGTGGTCAATACACTCAGCCAAAGACTAATTGGATGGCTAGAAATTTTCAACACAAAGAAGTTCAATAGTAAACTTGTGATAACATTACATGTAGGATTCGTCAGTATGCAATAATTTTACAAAGTCTCCGAAAGGATTGTGCTGTTCATGGAGGAAATACAAGGGTTCTGATATGAATATCGGCGCACTAGGTAATCTGAACATCCAGAACTTTCTGCACTCTGGAAATTTCTATCTTGGCTCATACAGTAACTTTGATGTTCTTCGGTGTGGTGTGCTGGACAAGGTAAGGTGAGGTTGAGTTTAAAGTGAATTTAAATATCCAAAATTACTCTAAGAATTTGAAGAAGTTGATGATAAATGATAATATATCACTTTTTTCTGCTTTAAACTGTAGACATAGTTTAAGTTGTTGCCAAATACAACTGTTATCACGCCAACAATGCTCAGTGAATTACTGAACTAGCTAATTAGCTCAAATTAAAAGGTAAATGATGCAGAGCTGCATGCAGTTTTTTTCCACATGATTTTGTTTTCTAACAGAAACACCTGTTGAAGTTGCTTTTCCTCTGACACAAATTTTATTTTAGCACATAATATATTTTAACATTTAAATGGTAATGGAATTGCTTTCCTATTTAACACAAATTGATTATTCATGCAGTTTAACCATGGTAGGGGAAGCAAAAAAAGTGTAGTAATTTATTGAATAGCAGTATTTATCCTTGAAGATGCTTTGCTACTACTTTGGTTGGTTAAGATTATGCAAGGTAATTTAATTAATCACAGTTATACAGAGGTTGGCCAAATTATCAGATATGATTATCAGATAAATTGTAACTTACAGCAAGAAATTACTATTTTGTCATTGATAATTTTTTTGTATTTTCCCTGCTGAATTGTCATTTCACCTATAGATGTTTGCAGGTTAAGGACCAAATGATCATGTGAATAGCATGTCAAAAAGAAGAGTCCGACTTAGTCCTGAAGCTGAGGCTATTCAGTTTATTTCATCTGGAAGTGACAAGCCTTGTCTGACGGTTCAATGGATCAGTGACTATAAAAGGTATGTTAAAATTAATTCCCCAGCTTTACTTCTTGAACATTACATAGATAGAGAGAAGAGATCATTAACTCAATGTTTTAAAAGTTCCATGTTGGTATCTTCTGTATATGTTTTGGAAATTAGTGATTTAGATGTATTACATGACAAAGATTAATGAATTTTGTTTTATCAGGGTGTGGTGTATTTGCTTGCGCACCAATCGAAAAGGGATCCTTTGTTGCTGAGTACCGTGGGGAGTTGATCTCAAAATATGAACGGGACAAGAAACAGAAAAAGTACACTGAGAAGCAAAATGTATTCCTGTTTGATTTTGAGTGAAACAGTGATACATGGTGGTAGGTAATGCGCTTTAGAAATCAAATGTTCTTTCCAGCATTATGGTTTTAGTGAAGAACACAAATATTTCTCCATGTTCAAATTTAGCATTGATGCCTCCCATGAAGATGACTCTTATGGCCAGTTGGTTAATGATGCCCATAAATCCCCAAACTGCAAAATGAAAAAGCTGGCTGTCCAGGGTAAACCACATCTTTGCTTGTTTGCGATTAAAAACATCCAACCAGACAGTGAAATAACCTATAACTATGGAGACGCTCCATGGCCATGGCGAGCTCTGGTAAGTTAATCTTCAATTAAACAGTGTACAATCACAGTCTGCCAAATATCAGAAAAAAGATGCATACTAAAACTGATAAAAATTTTGTACATTGCAGAAACACTACCATGTTAAAACTTTCTAAAAGGTCTGCTAGTCCTCATTTTGTCTTAACTTTGAAAGTGTGGTGATTTGGCTTTTTCTGGGTTTTGTTTTAGTTCTCTGGTTTGTGTTTTGGTTTTGTTTTCTATTTTTAGTTATCTGGTTTTTGTTTTCTTCTTGGTTCTGTCCTCCTTGTGTTTGTGTTCTCATTTCCTCTCTTCCCCAGTCATTCATTTGTCTGTTAGCCACGCCCATCTTCACCTGTCCCGAATAAGTAATCATTCCACCTGTTCCCACTCACCTCGTTATCCCCAGTCTTTAAAACCCGGTCATTTCTCTCCATACCTCGCTGGTCCATTGTCTAAGGTTTGTTTGATGTTTGTCTCTCTTGTTTGCTTCGCGCCGTGTTCCTGGTTTTCTGAGTTCTGTTCCATTTATGTATTTTTATTTAGTTCTTATCTGTTTGCTGCCACGTCAGCTGTTTGTTTTCATTTTGTTTCTTTAGTTTAATAAATTAGTTTCTGTTTCTTTAAATTATGAGTCTGGGTTTGCCTTCGTCTCCACCGTTCCTGACAGAAAGACTTTAGTGTGTTTAATTTGACGTCCTCATATAGTCTGAATAAATGGTTTTGTGTGTGTGTCCCAATGTCCTCATATTGTTTAGGGTGAGATACTCTAGTGTTAAGCCTTTCTATAGGGTCAATTATAATAAGCCTCGACCCTAGTTAAAGTAAGTTGATCATTAGTTTTTTACAGAATGAATTTAACATTGTATTTGTGTGTTTTGTTGCAGACACCAAGTGTAGACATCCCAGCTCAACCCTCAGGAGAGCCAGAAATGAGCAGGACATCCACTTCATCCTTCCAACAGGTTATTACACATTTCTAGTTCCAATTAAACACAAATAAATGTGTCAGTTGGGTCCAGTGCAGAAGTAAAATACCCTTTCAACAATTAGTTTGGGTAAAGGTTTTACAGTATTATTCTTTCTATGACTTGTTTAAGAATACTTTGGCAGAAATTACTTTGGTTTCATCAATCTGAGGACTGACGTCTCCTTTATACTTCAAATTAACCTTAAACTATCATTCATTTTTATATCGTCTGTAGTTTTACACTTGATTTTGTCTATTTGACGACCTGCTGAAGGGTTTACATCAAATAATTCTTTAGGAAGTTGATCCATTTACATTAGGGTGAGGTTCAGAACTTTCTTTGACCACAACAGAAGATATTAAAATCAGGAAGACAGATTCAACATGTTATTAGTCGTCATGTCCTCATATGGTCTGAATACACGCCAGTGTGTGTCACAATGTCTTCATATTGTCTTAACTTTGAAAGACTTTAGTGTGTTTAATTTGACGTCATCAAATAGTCTGAATAAATGGTTTTGTGTGTGTGTCACAATGTTGTTAGATAGGGTTAGATACTCTGCAGTGTTAAGACTTTATATAGGGTCAATTATATTAAGCCTCGACCCTAGTTAAAATAAGTTGATCATTAGTTTGTTACAGAATAAATTTAACATTGTATTTGTGTGTTTTGTTGCAGACACCAAGTGTAGACATCCCAGCTCAACCTTCAGGGGAGCCAGAAATGAGCAGGACATCCACTTCATCCTTCCAACAGGTTACTGACATAATTCAGGGCTTTAGCCATAAGAGTGGAACCGAAACCAGAACACAGAGACAGTAAGTAAAGATAAGTGGTTTATTTACAGGTGAGCTAATATTTACAGTGAGAGTTCAGGAGCATCTGAAACGACAGGAAGGAGGCAAGGGGAGTCTTGAGTATTTGAGGATCCAGTACAGGTTTGTCCATGGTAGTTTTGGAATTATTTGTTTGTTTCTCTTACAGGTTTCTGAATAGTGAAGAGGCTCGGTGTTGACGGGTAAATGGTCTAGGAAGAGTCCAGCGAAAAAGGATCCTTTGAGTCCCACAGGTAAGTTCGTCCAGACTGCACAAGGTAAGTTCCAGGTAGTGACACGGAGGTAAAAACCTGAAGCGAGGCAAAAATACAAAGCAGGATTAACGTAGTGGTTCGTAGCTAGGTGTAGATCTAGTGGCTAGACTTTGACCATAAGGCAAGATGCTCCAGCGAAGATCTGATGCCAACTAGGGGTTTAAATACCAGAACTGCTCATCAGACGAAACAGCAACAGCTGTGAAGAGAAGGGGTTAGAAACCACGCCCAAGGGCGGGTCAAAACCAGATCCTCACAATTACAAATTTCTAGTTCCAATTAAAGTCAGTTGAGTCCAGTGCAGAAGTTAAATACCCTTTCAACAATTAGTTTGGGTAAAAGTTTTACAATATCATACTTTGTATAATTTTTTTAGAATACTTTGGCAGAAAAACTTTGGTTTCATAGATCTGAGGACTGACGTCTCCTTTATAGCTCAAATTAACTTTTAACTATTATTCAATTTTATATCTTCTGTAGTTCTACACTTGATTTTGTTCATATTTGCAATAACTTGTTTCAGTTCACTTGGCTAAAAATTCTATAAAAATCTTTCTTTTTAGGTCAGCCAGACCTCTGGTATTGTGCCTTTTCACAGGATACTAACTGCAGAAGAGGTGAGACAGCTATATTCTTTTGTTTTTTAAATAGTTCATGTTATTTCACTGGGTCATTTAGTGTGTGAGAAAAATTTTGCAGAATATAATGTGAGCCATGGTTGTTTACTTTTGGTTCTTAATTTTCTCTTTTTTTTTTGTTACAGCTTAGATCAATAAGCCGTCTACAAAATCTAAAGCGACATCATGCCCAGTTTGAGGAATGTTATGATGACGCTAAGATAAAGACATTAGAGAGAGAAAAGCAGATAACTTTGAGTCTAAACACAAGAATGAATGATTCTGTGAGTATTTGAATACAAGCAGAATCAAAACATTTTCATTATATGCAATGGATTATCTTCAGGATGGTCATTTTAGAGTTTTAGAACATCCAGAGACCTACAAGAGGTGAATTTCTCTCATTTACTCATTGTTTCTAGTTTATGCACATAGTTGTAGGACAGCTACCACATTTTTTTTAATCATTTTAGGTGATCCATAACACAAGATGTTATGATTTGTACATAGTCCACTATATCACATCATACACTGAGAAGTTTTGTGTTGTAGAGACTTCAATCCCAGTAGTCATAATAAGTGAAGCACCTTGTTTCAGTGTTGGGAGCATTTTTTAATAATTTAATAATAATAATAATTTAAAATCTAATGTAACTGGGTGTGAAATGTCCATTCAATAAGTTTTAATTATTAATAATGGTTTTAAAAGGTTGGACATGCTGAAGTTGGTGATGTTGGATATCATGATGGAGACAATTCAAGTTTTATTGACCAGGTAATTATGACACAGTTGTTAAATAGAGAAATAAAAAATGCATTAAGAAAATCAAATTTTATTTTTAATTATATGTTTTACATTATTTATCACTTTCTCAAAAGTCACTTATGCACCTTTTATGGTTACTTAAGGAAAATGATACTGTAGCTCTTTAATAACTTTTTCTTTTCCATCAGATATCTGATCCAGAGTCTTCAGATAACACAGATTATAAAGATATTGACTATGTTCCAGACTCAAGTGGCAACTCTTCAGACACAAGTGTTCATAGTAAGGAACTGAGAGTGATAGAGAATTCACAAAAAAAACTGTTAGATGACATTCCATTGGAGATGGCTACAGCACACAGTGTGGAGATCACTAGTTCTCATAGTTCGTCAGTGATAAGTTGCAGTGCTGATTCAACAGAGAGCATGTTGCACAATAAAAGCTTCGTAAAAGTCACAGCATTGCCAAAAAGAGGAAGGGAGAGCAAGTACAACAAGAAGCAATATTGTCTGTATTGTAAAAAAAACATTTCTAAATTGGCAAGACACCTCGAAAGCACACACAGTAACCAGCCTGATGTTGCATTGGCTTTCAGTTTTCTTTCAAGGTCCCACAAAAGAAGAGAGCTGTTACGGTGTCTTAAAAAGAGGGGAAACTTTGAACATAATGCTACTGTGGAAGTCCAAGGTGCTGGAGCATATGTTGCTTGTCGAAGACCAAGCATAGAAAAACAATCTGATGACTACCGTCACTGCAAATTTTGTCAAGGGCTAAATACAAGAGAAAGCCTTTGGAGACATGTGAGAAGGTGCCCCCAGAAGCCTGTTGAAGGCTATCATTGCACATCACCATGATGTTGCTGAGTCAGCCAAGCAATTTGCCACTCTGTATCAGAAAAAATGGGCAGAGTCAATTGCAGCTGCTGCATTGGGCACACTTCAACAAGCTAAGTGGAATAAACCCCAGCTTTTGCCATTTATATAGGATGTGTCACTGCTGCACCAGTTTCTTGCTGCTGAGTGTTCTAAATGCATGAAATACGTGAAGGAAAAACCTAACAACACAAACTTTGGAAATCTTGCTAAAGTAACTTTGACACAAGTAGTACTATTTAACAGAAAACGGCAGGGGGACGTTTCAAAAATGGAGGTCCAGGCTTTTACATCGCGGAATTGCACAGAGCTGAATCCTGGCATTATGATGTGCCTCAGTGAGTTGGAGAGGAAGCTTGCAAAGCACTTTGAAAGAGTTGAGATTCGTGGTAAAAGGTCACGAATGGTGCCTGTGCTTCTCACACCTGACATGATCACAGCAATGAACCTGCTCATGGAAAACAGGAGTAAGTGTCAAGTCCCCACAGAGAATGTGTACCTTTTTGCACGTCCAGGTGCACTTTCCCATTACAGAGGCTCTGACTGCCTTCGCAAGTATGCAAACCAATGTGGTGCAAAGAACCCAGAGGCACTCACATCAACAAGATTGTGGAAACAATAATAATAATAATAATACATTTAATTCACTTTACATTCAAGAATCTCAAAGTGCTACATTAGATTAGATCAAACATGGCCATAAAAGTTACAAAACAAATAGGTTTTCAGTCCTTTTTTGAAGGAGTCTACAGTCTGTGGTTCCCTTAAATGATCTGGAAGTGAGTTCCACAGACGAGGAGCAATAGTGCAGAAGGCTCGGTCCCCCATGGTACTGAGCTTTGTTCTGGGGATTTGAAGAGGGCAGGAGTTACTAGAATGGAGAGAGCGAGTTTTATTGTGTGGAAGGAGCAGTTCTTTAAGGTAAGGGGGTGCATTGCTATGTATACACTAGTGTGTCAGAAGACCAATCTTGTACTGGATTCTGGCAGAGACAGGAAGCCAGTGAAGAGAATGCAAAACTGGCGTGATATGGTCATATTTTTTAGTTTTTGTTAAAAGGCGTGCTGTGCTATTTTGGATGAACTGGAGTTTTTGAAGATTTTTATTTGACATACCAAAAAGAATGGAATTGCAGTAGTCCAGTCTTAAAGATATAAAGGCATGGACAAGTTTTTCAGCGTCCAGTTGAGAAAGTAATGGGATGAGACTGGCAATGCTTTTTAGATGAAAAAATTAGGTTTTGCACAGATGTTTCACATGAGTGTCAAAAGAAAGGTAAGGATCAAAACGGACACCAAGGTTGGTGACAGTAGTGGAAAGTGGAATGTCCTGTCCAGAAAAGGTTATGGCTGTGATGGGGGATGACTGAACCTGATGAGGAGTGCCAATCAGCATTGCCTCAGTTTTAGAACTATTCAGTTGAAGATAGTTGTTGTTCATCCATGACTTTATGTCCTCCAGACAGGCTGTGAGTGAGGAAAGTGATGATGAAGAGGATGTAGAGGAAGAAGCAGATGGATATGAGTCTATTTTTATATAAAGCTGAGTGTCATCAGCATAACAATGGAAGGATATCCAATGGCGGCTGATGACTTGTCCCAGAGGCAGGATGTATAATGAGAAGAGAATAGGGTCAAGGACTGACCCCTGAGGAACTCCACAAGTAACTGTATAAGTCTTTGACTTAGCTTTTCCGATGGCAACATATTCAGTCCTGTCAGAGAGATATGACCGAAACCAGTCAAGAACAGTACCATGGAGTCCAATAACTTGTGAGAGACGATTGAGGAGAATACTGTGGTCAATAGTGTCAAATGCTGAAGACAAGTCGAGAAGGATTAAAAGAGATGGTGACCCTGCATCTGCCGCCATCAACAGGTTATTGGTGACCCGGATTAAAGCTGTTTCAGTAGAGTGTGAGACATATTGACAATGAGAGTGATTAATGGCCCAATAGTTGAGATACTTATTTTTAAGAGAGTGGAAGGGAAGGGGTCAAGGGCAGAGGTAGTGGGTTTCATCTTCCTGAAAATGTCCAAGATCTCCTGCTGAGAGACGGGAGAGAAGGAACAGAGAGGCTGAGAGATTTGGAGCTGTGGCTCAGACGATCTTTGGGTTTGAGATAGAGCAGAGCATATTGAATTGATTTTTGAGCTGAAACTGTTCAAAAATTTATTGCATTGGTTAGTTGTTGCATGTTGAGTTATTAAGAGGTTCCCTCTGTCCAGTGAGGTGATGAACTGTGGAGAAAAGTTGCTTTGAGTTTCCCGGGCACCATTGAATAATGTTTGAAAAATATATAGATTGTGCCTCTTTTAGGGACTTGGAATAGACTTTCTGGTGCTCACGATAGTTTTGTTTGTGGACGTTTAGACAAGAGGTCTAATTGCCACTTTATCCACAGTACTAAATCTAAAAGAGAATGAAATGGATCAGCTTGCTACCTTTCTTGGACATTGTGATGTATTTGAAGGTGTGCCCTCCCGGCACCCGTGGTGGAGTAGAGACGCTAGAGGCAGTAGCAAGCGACGTTGTATGTAGAGCATGTTACCCGGCTAAGCTACATTAAACAACAACCCTGTTCACAGACTTCTGGTCGTCCTGATTGACTCCTAAACATAACATGGTGTCAGAAGATAAAGCGGACTGAGAGTATGGCGCAGTTTCAACCACCACCAAACCTCTGTTTGCAAGGCAACTTGGCGGAAAATTGGAGAAACTGGAGTCAACGCTTCGAACTCTTTTGTACTGCTAGCGGCGTCGAGGAGAAGTCCAAGAAAGTGCAATGTGCAACGTTTTTTCATGTCGCGGAAGAAGACGCAGTAAAAATAAACAATACTTTTGTATTCGAGGATGACGAAATCGATAAAATTGAAGTGCTAATGAAGAAGTTTAAGGACTATTGTGAACCTAGAAAAAACTTAACTTACATACGGCACATGTTCTTCACAAGAGCGCAGAAACAGGCAGAAACAACTGATGCGTATGTCACGGATTTAAAAAACAAAGCCAAGGACTGTGAGTTTAAAGAGCTGCATGATTCCCTGGTATGTGACAGA
>NC_051433.1:27243173-27249861 GCF_001649575.2 Kryptolebias marmoratus | reverse complement strand
TTCTACCGGCTTCCAGAGAGTANCTCTACAGCTGGCAAAAGTCAGCAAACTGTTGATAGCAATGGAAAAAGGGAAACTGTCTGACCTGCAGGGGAAAGGACTGGATGACATTGACATACATCCTGATGGTAAAATTTAGTATGCAACATCAGTTACAAAGATTCGTACATAACTTGTGTTGGGCCGTTAATTTTAATACTTTTGTCCTGACTGTTTTTACCCAACCAGATAAGGTTGCCACGACTGATGATGATTTTAAAGAAGAAACCATAGCTGACCTACATCAGCAGAGAGGTATTGTGGCTTGTTCAGTATGATTTAATGGTAAAGTTCTGAGACTGGACATTGTTTATAGATACTTGACTTCATTATTACTTTTCTGTATAATATATGTATATATTTATCATGATACATACTCCATCTTTTCAGATTCACAGCATGACAGCAATTAAAGTGGGTGCATCTTCTTTGAAGTGTTCAAATAAGAAGCAAGGTAAAAAGAGCATTGTATATTCACATTTCTGTCTAGAATATCTTATATTAAACATTTTTCATTGTTACTATTCTTCAGTAAAGATATTTTATTTTGTTTGCATGTATGACAGCTGGAAGGTGAGAAACAAGTGGACAGATGATGAAGTGAAGGCTGTTGAACGGCACATGTTACATTTCATAACAAGCTGCAAAGTACCAGGTAAAAGGGACTGTGACACCTGCCTCCAGGCAGCTGAACTACATTCATTACAGAATCGTAGCATCAAAAAGGAGAATGAATAAATAGAACTATCAAATCCTAAACTTGACTCAGGTGCAATTTTATCAGTGATAGCAAATTTTATTTTCATTGTCTGCTTTTGCTCAGTTCTGTCAAATTTGATTTTGTGTTTATACATATTTTTTTCCAACTTTCCAGTGGGTTTATTTACAGCACCTGTTCTAATTTCTTTCAGAAAATAGCATTTAGGATAAATGCAGACTATGCTCTTAGTCTTAAACAAAAGAATTGTACATGAAGGAACTGTTACGGTTATCACTTAAGTATTCAATATTACTTTGTTGTTGGCTAGATGTTTGTGATTGTGGTTTTTAGACTTTTATCAACAAATCCTCTGGAATGGGAATCATAAGTTTACTTTGAGTAAGTATGACACTTTTTATTTCAGCCAACCCGTCTAAACAAATTGTTCAGTTTCATAGACAGTGGAAGCTTTATTTATTTATTCATTTAATTTTATTCATCTATTATTTTGAATAGCACAATGTTCAAGAAACCTCATTGTTTAAGTTTACGTTTGTCACCAACAATTAAAAAAAAGAAAGAAAATCAAGAAAGTGAGTGTTTTGTTTTTTTTTCCCTCTCTTTCCAGATGAATGCTATCTGCAAAATTCATAAATGCTGTACAATAAGGATTAAACAGTTGACTTACCATATTCTTTGACTGTCTCTTTTAAGTCTCTGAACAACTCAGTTTTACTGTCTTGTATTTATTCCAGATGTTAATTGTCTGGTGAGTGTGACAAATACACAACTATGCTTATTATGCAGATATTTCAAACAGGCCATGTTGCAAATACTGACACTGTAGTTATCTGGTCTTCATAAGTCATATATACTGGAAAATACTGTGTGTATCTCTGGACCTCACAATTCACTTAGACATGTGACAGGTAAAAGTCCTCAAAAGTCACATAAACCAGACAATGTCCCCATAGGTCACATAAAAATCAGGTCAGCTCTAGCTAAAATCTGAATAGATAAATGTTTTCCTGGAAGCATAGATAGAGAACCATTTGATTTTCAGACCTCTAGAACCTTTGGAAAGGCACGTATCCATCTGTCCTATTTTTGTCATACGTCCTGATATTTCATGAAAACACGTAGGTGTGTGTATACATACACATTGATTTAAAAGCAAAGGCGATTCAGAAAATAATTTATTACTGCTTATGGATAAGACATATATATCCTCGAGGACTTGTGAATGTTATTGA
The DNA here is from genome assembly GCF_001649575.2 of Kryptolebias marmoratus. Taxonomy (NCBI): domain Eukaryota; kingdom Metazoa; phylum Chordata; class Actinopteri; order Cyprinodontiformes; family Rivulidae; genus Kryptolebias; species Kryptolebias marmoratus. Next base: position 27,247,869 of record NC_051433.1, on the reverse strand, counting down.
ACTGTGTTGGAACTTGAGCCTTAATCTTTGAGAAGTGAGGTTGTTCCGGTGAGTTGTAGCTGCCTTTTTGTGCAGTTAGTGCATGTGTACAGTTAAAACAGTGTAAAAAGGGTATAAAATTATATCTAAGCCTTGTTGTTGCTAGAAACCAGTTGGGATAATTTTAAAAGTAATTGGTAGCTATTCACATTGTAAATTTGTATAATTTACTGTTTTTGTTCTATGGAAGATGCCCATTGACCTTAACCCTCCTATCGTCCTCAAATATAATAACAAATTTGGTCCTTGGGGTCAATCTGACCCCATGGATATTTACCTTGTGAAAATGATTTACAGAATGTTGTTGACCTTGTTTTTGTGACAGTCACTTTGTTTATTTGTTGAATACATAAATAACCCCTTGAAAATCAGTGAGTTGACTTGTACTCTAGTGCCACCATCTGGCCAAACCTTTAAATTAGAATTTATCTTGAATTTTTCATAAAAATCTTCTCAAATTTACTTCTCAGGAAGAGCTCAAATGATGACTTGATGTCATCAACATGGCTGACTGCATATCTGGTGGGTCCTGGAACCATTTTGATCATATTACTAGCGCAACATCTACCCTGCTATTTCCGTGGAGAAAGGGATCATGGTATCTTTCCATTTTTGGAAGAGATCGTGTCTGCAGGTGGTTGACAGACAACAGGAGGGTCAACACTCTCATTCTCATCAGATGAGAATTCCTCAATATCAGGGTCCTCCTGAACACAGTCCTCTGTCTCAGAGACAATCTCCTCTAAGTCCAAGAGCTGTTCCAAAACATCTTTGACAGTAAACCTTTTCCCAGAAGACATTTTCAAAGAGAGAGCATGCAGATTGCAGTATATTCAGAGCACAATGAGGAATGATTTGGATAGAGGACTGAGATGCAAGCTTTTATATTTGTTCCTCCCTCATTTTTTATGAGGGTGGCACAGTGGAGTAGTGGTTAGAGCTCTTAGCAAGAAGGTTGCAGGATTGCTTCTCGGCCTGGGTCCTTTCTGGGTGGAGTTTGCATGTTCTGTGCACACGTGGGTTTATTCTAGGTACTCCGGTTTCCTCCCACAGACCAAAAACTTGCATGTTAGGTTAATCGATGACTCTAAAATTGACCCTAGGTGTGAGTGAAAGTGTAAATGGTTGTTTGTCTCTATGTGGCCCTGCGATGGACTTGCGACCTGTCCAGGGTGTCCCCCGCCTCTCGCACAGTGACTGCTGGAGATAGGCACCAGCGCCCCGTGAACCAGAATGGAGAAGCGGGTAAAGAAAATGGATGGATGGATGGATGATTTTGCATGAACTACCAATGTCCTTGCGGGACTACCACACACACACATTCATGCTGGATTCATGGTGCGGGAAGTATCAAAATAAATAAATAAAACAAAATATGTCAACTCAAAAGTATTAACTGCACCTGCAGATGTAGTCATGTTAGGTCACACACACTGATAGACAAGTTTAAACAGCTAAAACAGCTTGGGGTCAAATTGACCCCTGAGGACGACCAATGCGTGCAATATGTGTTCAGCACATTGAAAAAATATCAGCATGACAATTTTATCAAACTTTATTCCCATCAAATTAGGAAAAGTCACGAAACATGAAGCAAAAGAAAAAAAGTCAACTACTATTTTCTGAATGATAAACATTGAATGGGGTCAAATTGACCCCAAGGACGATAGGAGGTTTAAGTTTAAAGGCTTAGTACAGATCACGTCTACTTTATATAAAGCACAAATATGTGTTTTGTGGGTTATTAGCTTTATTTTAAGTTGTTTATTTTACTTCTAATGGTATTAGAAACCAATTGAAGTTAAATACTGAAGGTGCACTATAGAGCATTAGTATAAATGGAACAAGTAAATTTAATTGTAAATTATAGATGTTAATTTTATGAACATTTTGTGTAGACTGTCTTTTTTTATAGAGGATTTGTTGCGCAGTGGTTAGAACTGTCACCTCCTAGCAAGAAGGTTGCAGGACCACTTCCTGACCTGGAGCCTGGTTGGGAGGAATTTGCATGTTCTCCCTCTGCTCGTGTGGGTTTACTCCGGGTACTCTGGTTTCCTCCCACAGACTAAAAGCATTCATGTTAGGCTAATTGGTAACTCTAAATTGTCCATAGGTATGAGTGAGTGTGAATGGTTGTTTGTGTCATTTGTCTATGTGACCCTGTCGTGGACTTGTGACCTGTCCAGGGTGTCTCCCGCCTCTTTCACAGTGATGGCTAGAAATAGGCATCAGCTCCCCGCAATCTGGAAAGGTGAAGAGTGGATGGATGGATGGATGGATGTGGATTCCTGGAGTTCATTTCTTCATCTCATTGCTTTCAGTTGCCCTGCTGCCTGGTTTCTTGGTTATAGTTGAACACTTAATTTGCAGTGACTCCAAACCATATAGCTATAGCCAAAGCAGAATCTAAACTTTCTCTTGAAGGCTGCCAAAGCCAAATGGTAAAGTTGATTATGTTGCCTGGTGAACTCAAGTACATTTATTTCTCAATGATATGATACTCTCTGACTCACAAAAGTAAGGGGAATATTAGAGAGCATCCTCAGGCCAGCTGCTGATATTGTTAAACGACTTGGTACAAATGCATCCCCCAAAGCTTACCTCACTCAGCTTGAGTCAGCATTTGGAGTGGTTAAAGTGATGAAGACCTGTTTGCTACCTTCCTCGGCTCCAACCAAAAATCAGGTGAAAAACCATTTGCCTACTTAAACCGCCTCCAAACCCTCCTCACTAAAGCCATATCTAGAAGGGGAGTTTCAGCCGCTGAAGCTGACAAGCACATATTCCAGCAGTTCTGTAGAGGGTGCTGAGACCAGAGCCATTGGCCTCCAACTAGAGCACCAAAAGACCAACCCCCTATCATCCCCTGAACTGCTTTTGCTTTTGAGGACAGAGGAGGACAGGAGAGCAGCCAAAATCAATAGTATGAAAAAGCATCTTGAAAGCACAATAGCTGCAGCACGTCCATTAAGTTTTGAGCATGCCAGTATCTGAACCCGAAAATACTCTCAAAACAACAAAGAAACATGAAAAAAGTACTAAGCTTGAAAAGGATGTAGCTGAGCTCTGGAAACAGGTTGCAAAGCTAATTCAACAAGGGAGAAAAGACCTGAGGAAGCACAGAGTAGTCTTGCCCAAAATGAAATAAATAAATAATAAATCCAACCTCATATAAGCCATGGTTCTGTTTTAAGTGTGGCAGAGATGGCCACATTTCAGCTAAGTGTACTTTCAAGCTGAATCTTGGCCTTGTCCGTAGAAAAAAAATATATAGCTCAAAGAGAAACGAGACAGATTCTGGGCTTGCCAGGCAACCCTCAGAACATCTTTGCCAAAGAATAGAGCACCGTCCCACGGGATGACCGGGAGCCGTAGACCAGACAAGTCCCATAGTAAATATGATGGGTGTTTTCCTGAAAACAGCAGTAATACCACTTGCATGATGCCTGCTGGACTTTTGGGCTCTCGCTGTAATTTCACTAGATCTTTAGATGTAATATGCGAATCTATCCTAGACACTGGGTCTGAAGTAACAACAATTTCAGAGACTTTCCACAACAGATAGCTGTCAAACATACCCTTTCAGCCCATACATAGTATTCTTGAGGTTGAGGGGGCTGGGGGACAGGCAGTGCCTTACCTTGGGTGTGTAGAAGTCCTTCTCACTTTCCTTGTAAATGTCAATGCAACAGACGAGGGAATGCACATTTTAGCTCTCATTGTCCCAGAATGCTTGTTCAATAGCAAGATTCCTGTCTTAGTTGACATTAATGTCTTGCTAGAGCTTTACTTACATGGAGTCAGTCATGACAAGTCAACATTCTTCAAAATGGCAGGCAGTCTTGCGTTACTGCTCCAACATGTAGCTCGAGCCCTTGAAAGTGAAACTAAACCTTGTCCTGTTAAATTGCATTGTATTACCATTCCAGCCAGACACAAAATATGCCTCTTTGGAAATATCAGAATAGGAAAGACCAATCTCAATCATACCTTCTTGATCGAACCGCCTGAATCTTCTTTGCCAGGTGGGTTCTTTCTTCAGTGTGCACTAATTAACATTAACACAAGAGCTTCAAATAAGATTCCTGTCATTCTCAGTAACATCACTGATCATGCTGTCACTCTACATCCAAAGTGTGTCATTGGTGAAATCTCTGCTGTCCAGAGTGTATTGGCCCTGACCTTCACTGTGCCCAGATACAGTGATTCACATTTGAATTGGATGTTTACATTAATTAATTTGAATTGGATGTTTTTTTGAGCCTGGCAGCTGAAGGAGGAACAGCTTGTCCTGCTCGCTCTCGTCCTTACTGATAACTGATAACTTTGCCTGTGAATTATTTTTAAAGTCACAATTTTTATAATTATATTTACAATTAATTATATTTACATTATCGACATCATTACTGGATTACTTCAAACCTAAGGACTGGGAGATTTTCTCACTTTTATTTTTATTTTTACCTTACTTTTCTTCACCTCCAAGTTGAACTAGGGCAAAATGCCCCCGTCCGACCCCAAGGACATCAGCAGTATTCTACAAAGACTTCAGTTTTTAGAAATAAAGATTCAACGGCTGGAGGTGAACTTTGAGATCAACGCTACCTGTGGAAATGAAACAACTCTTCCTCAAATCAGCGGAGAGGTCATACACCCC
>NC_051433.1:27216739-27239508 GCF_001649575.2 Kryptolebias marmoratus | reverse complement strand
CAATACATTAAAGATCTGTTATCGCTGTACCAACCGTCTAGACCCCTCAGATCTTTTGGTTCTGGACTGCTCTGCATCCCCAGAACCAGAACCAAACGAGGAGAAGCAGCTTTCAGTTTCTATGCACCACAAATTTGGAACAAACTTCCAGAAAACTGTAAAACAGCTGAAACACTGGATGCCTTTAAATCTCAACTTAAAACCCACCTGTTTAGAGTTGCTTATGGCTAAATTAGGGTTAGAGTGCGGGGTTTTGATGTCTTCGATGTTTTTCTCTTTCTTTCTGTTTATTCAATGTCACATGCTGTTTTTATTTTGTTTTTTGTTTTTTTTTAATTATGTAAAGCACCTTGAAATGCCTTGCTGCTGAAATGTGCTATACAAATAAAATTTGATTGATTGATTGATTGCTATCCAATTTCTGAACATTGGAAAGCAAGCACTGATTCAATCTGTATGACTCTCCAATGCCTGAGGAATGGAAGTGATGCGTTGAGGATAAACTCAACTTTATCCTAGAAATGTTTGCGGTGGATGAACTCTCCTTTGGCCATACTTCAGCAGTAATGCATTATATACATTTGTAGGATGAAACACTTTTCAAAGAGAATGAAGATGCTGGTGTAGATTCTCAGTCATCCAGGCCATGGTAAATTCTAAGTGCAATCAAGGCCACAACATCCCAGTGATGGAGAGGTTAGCATCTAAGAGAGCTTCTGGATGCTGCCATAATACAAGAGTTTGATAGTCCCTTTGCATGCCCAGTGGCCATTGTAAAAAAAAGGAAAATGGAAAAATGGAAAGATCAGTCCCACTCAGTCTTTTCTGTGTATTATGACATAGTCATTTTGCTGAACTAGGAATCAACTACTGCATTGTTTGTGTCATGTGACTCAAAGGGTGAGACTGAATAGTCTGGTACTTGAAGTTCTGATGACCTAAATTCAGGAGCTTTATGGTTCATGCCAGAAAGTGACATTGCACATAATCAAGAAACCACAGATACTACCCCAGTCCAAGATTATGGTGGTAGCCAGCACAATAATAATAACTACTTTTGGAGAAGAACCACAAAGAAGAACACAGAGACATTGGTGTCCCCTACACAAGCTCACCTATGGGGAGTTAGTGGAATCCTTGATACTCGCCCTTACCCATTTTCTATTGCTCTTAGAATTGTTACAAGCAGTATGTTTATGTGGATTACAATCTCATGAACCACATGAAAGATTTATTAAAACCTTCAGAAAACAATCACTGAGTGTACATCTATATCTGATTAAGAGTCAACCCAATTCAAGATGGCTGCTTCAGTTAATGAACCTTAGCCAACAAGAAAATGGTTATACCAGTTGGTTATAACCAACTGTAAATGTTTGCAAATATTAAGCTAAAATTTGTTGTGGTAGTAGTTAAACATCATCCTCAATACATGCACTGGGGCGGCAGGGGCTCAGGAGGTAAGGGTTTGTCCTGTAACTGGAGGGTTGCTGGTTCGAGCCCACCTCTGTTTCTTCTCATTATAAAATAGTTCAAAACGTTTTTGTCACTGGGTTGCAACTGTGGGAATGTTATTGGTGACTCAAAACTGCTAGAAAATAGCAAGAAAATATACCAATTTTTCATTGCAGTCTGACTAAATTTTGAGTGTTTGCCACCAAGCAACTAGTGAGCTGTGTGGTCTTGTTTTATTTGACCAGGTTTCAAAAATCATGAAACCTGAAATCATTTTTTTGTGTGTACAGCTCGCAAAACTGTATTTACTCCCCACATCTTACCCATCTCAACTTGCTTTGTACCCACCTTGGCTGACAACTCAACATTTGTCAGTGTCAAAGTTATTTGTATAGGACATTTAATACAACATCAGTTGGCCAACATGCTTCACAATTCACACCAAGCATCAAACATAAAACAAAGATTAAAACAATAAAAATAAAATAAATCTGGCATTAATTTATCAGCGTAACAAAGAAAGGAAAGACTGTGCTTCCTCGTAATAGACCCTAGCGTAAGCAGATATAATGAAACTAAAAGTGGCCCCAGAATCGAACCCTGCGGAACTCTGCATGTAAGAGGTGCTGAAGTGGAAAAAATGTTACCAACATTAACACAAAAGTGCCTGTCACTAAAGTAAAAGCGGAACAACTAACCCTGCTCCTGTAATCTCTACCTAGTGTTCTAACCGTGATAAAAGGATACTGTGGTCAACAGTATCAAAGGTTGCAATAAGGTCCAGCAGCACATAATGAATGCTGGTCGCTAACTAAAAGCACAGTGAGACACTACCTTTAGAGTCCCAACACACAACTTGAGTGCAAATTAATTGCGTGAGATCTGTGTTTAAAACCTAATATTTTAATATCTTCCAGGCCTCACTCCAGATAGGCTTGGTCCTCCATCTCATGATACCAGTCCAGTGAGCCCTGAAGCCACCACACCAGGAGCTCAGTCTCCATCCCACCTCCACTACCACAGTCAGGCCCAGCACAGACGTTTCTCCATGGAAGTAAGTAGCAAATCCTAAAAACAATGAAAGAGTCACAGGTCAAATGTGGTTTAAGTTAGGCTGCTGGTATACAATAAAAGCACCATAAGTTATTCTCTGAAATCTACTCTAGTATATTTTCTATATCTTTGTCTTCTTTAAGTTCTTTAAGCTTTTAGTTGTTATTTTGCTATTTTTCACTTTTAACTATTGTTATTGTATATTTAGCTTTTATGTTCTACTTTGGTCATTTTAGTTCTGTTCTGCTTGTATGAACTTTAACAATTCAGTTTCAGCTTCTTTTCAACAAAGTCCCTTAGCAGCCACCCAAAGGTGGGCGGAGACTGACTGCCAATGCCACATGAAATACTAAATAAACTATTGTTGCCAACCATATGGAATAAACAAAGTAAAGCCCTAACCAAAAATATATCAGCCCAGGAAATAGAAAAAGCAGTAAAGAAACTAAAACCTAACAAACCACCACTAACAGATGGATCCAATGCTGAATGGTATAAAATCTATTTGAAGGACATTTCCCCTGTTCTTCTGAGAACACTTAATTGGGTTCTAAATGGGACACAGACTCCCCCCTCCTGTAGAGAGACGATGATCACAGTCATCACAAAGGAAGGTAAAGACAAACTGAACTATTCAAAATACCGTCCAATCAGTTTACTAAACCAAGATTATAATATTTTCACCTCCATATTAACCAAAAGATTAGAATGTATCCTCCCAGATATAATAAATTTAGACCAGACGGGGTTCTTTAAGGAGAGGCGAACCAGAGACAATATTAGACAAACACTAAACGTGATCAATCATATCAAAAGGAATGACAAACAAGCTATCATTCTAGGTCTAGATTCGCAAAGTGTTTGATACTGTGGGTTGGTCATTTCTATTCAGGGCCCTGTCCCAATATAATTTCTCCAATAAATTCTTAAAGGTAATTCAGTAACTGTACAACAAGTCTACTGGTAGGATCAGGATTAATGGGGGATTATCAAGAGAAATAAAAATTGAACAGGGTTGTAGACAAGGATGCCTAATGTCCCCACTACTATTTGCCTTATTTATTGAACCCTTAGCACAAAGGATTAGACAAAACACCAAAATACACAGCATCGAGATAAACCATAAAGAACATAAATTAGCCCTGTTTGCAGACAACATACTAATATACACTTGACAAAATCTCAGGAATCCCTCCCAGAATTATACAAAACCTTGATGGAATATGGGAAATTCGACATCCGGGTTAGAGCTGCAACAAGATGGCCACATAGAAAACAGGCTCCTCCATGTCAGTAACTAAAATCTTCCCTCTTTGTTTAAATTAAGTCGACAACTAAGGATTCAATCTATCACTTAAAGGGGGAAGATGTCGAAAACCAATAAGACCAAAAAGAAGATGTCTAAAACACAGAATATTGACAAACAGCCAGGAGACGCAAGTGAGGATGATGCTAATGCTACTACGGGGAGTGTTAGTGCTAATTTACATCAACATGCATTATTTGAGAGTATCAAGATGCTTTCTAAGGACTTAAAAGAGTTTAAAAATAAAATGAAGCAAGACAGAAGAACTCAAAGAAGACTTAAAGCCCTCAATGAAAAATTATTTCATTAAATTCAAGGAGGAAATGATGCGTGAGCTATGGAACCAGCAAGACAATATCACCGAGGCGCAGGCTCGAATAGCCGACCTCGAAGTAGCGTGCTTGGAAATGAAAGATGCATTGTGAGACTTTGGGAAGGAATAAAGCAATGAATGATAAACTTGTGGACTTGGAGACCCAAAGCCAGAGAAACAATCTTCATATCTATGGAGTTCCGGAGGGAAAAGAAGGTAGATCGGTCATTGATTTTATCACCAAACTGCTAATCAAGCAACTGAAGCTGCCGGATGGTAGTGAACTCCGAATTCAGCGAGCACATTGAGCTTTGACACCCAGACCAACTCTCGTTAGCTTGTTAAAGACAGCTTTGAAACAGAAAGGTGTCAGATTCCAGACGCCGTATACTAAGATAAGAATCCTCTGGGACTCTGTAGTGCGAACCTACGAGAACGCGGACCATGCAGCGTTGGATATGATTAAGAGAGGTTTCGGCTTCACTTGGGTAATAAAAGAGAACAAGCTACAAGTAGCTAAGGAAAGATTGGATGCTCTGTTAACATGGAAACGGATTAACAACTCCGGTGCAGGACAACGTGCGAGGGAGAAGCTTACAGAGTTTAGATGTGAGGAGAAGCTTACAGAATTTAGATGTGAGGATCAACGACTCTGAGCATCGTATCATAGGAGGAGGTTTGCTTAAAATAATGCTATATTATATAAAGAAGAAGAAATGTGTGTGTATGTGGTTTTTAAGATCCAATTGGCTTTATTAACCTGATTTAACCCTGTTTTGGTGACCAATCTCTCTTCTGTTACTAAAATTATGTAAAATTGGTCTTTTGATAGAGTTATTCATCCAAAATACAGAATGGAGTGAATGTTGTAACATCTGCCAAATGTTGGACTTATCTAGTATAAGTGGACTTTACTCTACTCCTAGAGAGGGCCTCCGCCTTAGTGTGATTTCGTACCCTCTTCCTACCAGCAGGGATCCTGAGGGATGTCTTGATGCATCTCTATTCTTGGAATTTGTTTTTTTTATTCATTTGTGTTGTAATAACCTGTTTAGTTATTTGTTGGGTGCTCTTTTTCTAGAATCACATGGTGACCTTAATAATGTAATTAATGGTCGATAATATTAAGATTGTTTCGTTGAATGTGAATGGTATGAATAACCCTATAAAACGTAAAATAATTCTAAATAAAATGTGAATAGAGAAACCACAGTTAATTCATTTACAGGAGACACACTTATCTAAATTGGAGCATGAAAAGCTCAGGGGCTTCGGTTTTTCAAAGGTATTTTATAGTTCTTTCAGACATGTAAGCAAAAGAGGAGTTTCAATTCTAATTCATGATTCAGTAAAATTTGATTTAAGCCATGACCTATCAGATAAAGAAGGGAGGTATGTGATAGTGAAGGGAACTTTAGAAAATGTAAAGGTTACACTGGTGTCAGAATGGGGGGAGACGGAGGCAAACCCAGAGTGCAGACTCATCTTGAAGACTCATCACTCTGATGTTTTGCGTGGTCCTTTGCTGAAATCTTTGTGGGCAAATGTGAAGCATTAGCACACATTTTCGCTTTGGTCGCTGCTCCTGCTTGCTCCCGCTTGCTCCTGGCATTCTGATGTTAACAGGATGTGACGTCACATATCTTCTTCGTGAGTTATTTGGGGTTCAAGTTGCGGGAAAGTTGCGGTGTTTTGGACAAAGTTGCAAAAAGTTGCGATTTTGCGGGGTTTGCTTGATTTTGCGTTGATAGTTGCGATCGCAACATTGCGAAATCCTGGAGGGTCTAATTACCTATACCAATTCCGGACAAACAGTTCAAAACATGGAATCAGATTATATCTAGATTCATATGGAACGGTAAAAAACCTAGAATTAAATTTGAAATATTACAATTAGGAAAAGAGAAAGGAGGTATGGCATTACCTGATTTTAAAGAATATTATCATGTCGCCCAAATAACTCCCATAATAAATTTAAGTGCTAAAAATTAAGAAGCGAAATGGAAAAATATAGAACAAAGAGTACATGGAAGAGAACTGTAGAGTATTATTGGAGATACTGATACTATTAAGAATACACTTAAGAATGTTAATACTGTTACTAGTTTCACACTGTTTAAATGGTTATATATAATTGAATTAGAAGTGAATTAGAGAGACAATTGTGTTTGATACAGTGGTCAGCTTACAATAAATATTTTATTCAAGATGCTGGTGTAGATTCTCAGTCATCCAGGCCATGGTAAATTCAAAAAAGGTTAAAAAACAAAAAACAACTGGACTTCTATTCTGTAGTTGAAGACGTTTCGCTTCTCATCAGAGGAGCTTTCTCAATTCAGTAATAGAGAGTGTGGAGTTGAGCTTTTAAAGCTGAGATGTGATGTAAGCTGGATTGCTTGCAAATTGTTTTCACTCTCCTAACAATAGAGGCTCGTTAGGGTCCTTGTTTGTCTGACTCACTGATGGGCCCATCTGGTCACATGAGTGCACTGCACCCTAAAAATATGTAACTGGACACTGAATTTGAAGTAAAAACAGTGAAATGGTTTGTAAATAGTTTATGTGTGGCAGTAGTTTGTAAGTAGTTTGTTTCAATGTAATTACTTTTTCATATTTTTTCAGTAAATACACATTTTGACAAATTGAACTTGTTTTGGGACATTTTTTATGATGTACTTTAGAAAAAATATGTATTTTATTGTGTTTATTTATACTCTACTGTATAATAATCATATTGAGAGTGACTTTATTTGCATAACTGGATTCGTCTCTGCGTCACCTTTCATTTGAGCCCTCACTAACGCCTGTATGTTGAAGCATGTAGGAGTTATAGCTTTCTAAAGTTACATATCCATTTGGCTCAATTTGGATAGGACCTGGACTTTCCCTCATAAAAACATCTCCACTATAGTGATTCTTTTGTGCTAATTTTCTAAAATTTGAACTCCACGACAATAAAACTTCATTCTACAGCCTTATTTGTTTTTTCCGGTCTCAACACCCTTCCTCCATTTACAGTAACTTGACAAAAAAAAAAGAGAAAAATGTAGGAGAGAAAAAAATGTTTGAAATCTCTGTGTTTTCACTTCAATAACTACTAATTAGTTAAAGTTACAATCATTTTGACTGCTCAGGCAAAAAATTCAAATTGTTAACTTCACATGGAGCCTAATTTTTAGTTTGAACCACGTGACTCTGACAGCAATTCTGGGAGACGGTGTGGCGGAGGACTACGCCGGTCGACAGGAGTGTGGACCTGGATCCTCCTTCCAACCAGGTAGGTTGGTGGGATAGGGCAAAACTCAGAGGCAGGCAGGCTTGGGTCGGTACCAGAAGAGCAGAGAGCGGGGAACAAAACCAGAGGAACAGGCAAGCGGGTTAGGTCCAGGAGGCAGGCGGGGGTCAATGTCCAGAAATCCAAAAACCAGCAAGAGTCCGACAGGGGCAGGGCGTAGAGACGAATCCAAGGGACGTGAACAGGGTCAAGAAACACAGAGACAATCAGAGACCTACTCGCATTGCTGCTCTCGATAATCTGGCACTGGAGGAACAGAAAGAAGGAGAATATATAGGGCGTGTACCAGGTGTAGGAGTGGTAATCAGAGGTAAGGAGCAGGTGAACAGAATGAGGCGGACATTTATGATTGCTAGATCGTGTTGAGGTAAGGATTTTTACCTGCATTCCTCCTCCTTCACCTCACCCGAGTTGGTTGATGGAAAGAGACCGGAAGGAGACAATACCTTAAGTTTAAAGATTTATTTTACCAAAAGCAGAGAGAAAACACCGGTTATTACAAAGATAAAACCAAATGCATTTGGGAGACAATCCTCAAATGAAAAGTGGGAAAACACATCACCTCAAAGTGTCAGCAAAGTGCCCCAGAGATTGTCTCTGGAAACAAAGGATGTTCTCTGGTTTTAATGCTTAGGTCCCCTCCCCTCCTCCAGAGGATGTTCCTCTTCTCTGGAGGTCAAAGGGCAACTTCTTCCCCCTTTGTGCCTGGCACCGTGGCTCAAATCCAGGGCTTCTAAGACATACCTCTCTTTCCAGATAAACTAAACAACTACTTCTTAAAGGTTTTAAAATGGTGACTAAATATAAAATGGTGATAAACACAAATGATAGAGATATAATAATCAAATGGTAAATAAAGCATGGGAGAATAAATACAAGGCCTTCTATTCCACAACATTTAGATTATATATGCAGAACTGCTGCTCTTCTTATGATTAAATGCTGTTTAAGTGAAAGCTTGGTTTTGTCTACTTCCACAATCGGAAACCAACAAAGGCGGGGTGACACCCAATGTTCCTTAGCTACTCAATGGTTCAATTTTGTTCTATTATACTGAATTGTTGACTCAATAGGATGTTATTCTTTTTTGTTACTGTTCTCTTAAAGAAAAAAATAAATGAATAAGCGAATGCAGGATACTGGTATTTATCAACCACATGAGGAGGTACAATGTCTAGTTCAGGGGTGGGCAATCCTGGTCCTCAAGGGCCACTATCCTGCACATTTTACTTGTTTCCCTGCTCCAACACACCTGATTCGGTGGTTAAATCACATCTTCATGTTCTGCAGAAGCCTGTTAATCACCCACTGATTCAAATCATGTGTGTTGGAGCAGAAAAACAAGTAAAACATGCACGATAGTGGCCCTCAAGGACCAGGATTGCCCATCCCTGGTCTAGTTTATTAATACTAATTGAAAAGAGAATTGTATATTGTACTGTACATTGTGAACAGATGATGCATTTCCCTCATGTTATTCCTAAATAAAAATTTGAATAAAAAAAAAACAAAAAAAAACACTTACTTTAACTCTCCAGAAGCCGTCGTAACTGAAGAGAGGAGGAGAAGAGTTAAGCCATAAAATAGAGGAACCGAAGGTTCTATTTTCTGTGTCCATTTTACTGGTTTCAGTAGCTCTTCCGAGAACGCGCCATGCTGCCAGAAGAGGTAGGTACCAGTGGGAAATATGAGACATTGCTGACTAGACAACGGCGTCGTTTGGCTTTTGGACCGGAAGTTATTCTGTCTGTAGGATGTTTTTGAAAACATGAATGTTACTGATGACCCAAACATAGCTGCTACTATCCAAGAATAGTTTGAGTCAGGACATACATACAAGGTGATACTGGACATGCTTTCAGGTTTCATGCTTTTAGGTTCAAAAGCCAAACACACCATCTTCCAATCAGCGATGTCTCATGTTTCCCACTGGTACCTACCTCTTCCAGTTGGTTGATGTAATTGTGTTTTTTAAGATGTCACTGTGATTTTAATTTGTTGTGTTTATAAATTTGTAGTTGTGTTTAGTAATTTGTTGGTGTGGTTTGCACTTCAGGGCCACCATAGTTTTTCATCATAAACACAACCAGATCAGTACAGGTGTATCCAGGATGAAGAAGCTCCCATGGTTCATGTTCCACTAGGGCCAGCTCCATGAGATGAGTCACCTCTAAAACTTTAAGCCCTTTCAGAGAAACACACATTTGTTTGTTTAGATTAATAATGTTTCTACTTCGATACTACGATTTGAAAGAAACTTGCAGAAAGTAATCTTTGGATGTACATATACATCTCATTAACTTTTAGAATCAATTCCTTTCAACATAGATGCCACAGTGAAGAAATCTAGCAAACACAAAAATAGCTATGCCAATTTTATGGATATTAATATCAAATTTGGTGTGGTACAAACTGAAACTACTCCCCAACACATACTCTTGGCATAATTCAGCGTTCGTCGTATGAGCAGCACCGAAAACCAGACACAGAGGTAAAGTAAAAGGTAAGGGGTTTTATTTACAATGAGATAATGTACAGTGAAGGTCAACCAGGAGGATCTGTAATGGCAAGGAGGAGCCAGGTGAGTCTCGGGTACAGCATTGGGCTGAACACGTCCCCATGAAGACAGAAGGGAAGGAAAAGGAACAAAAACACACCAAAAAAGCTCTCCAAACATGTGGGTATCCCAGTTGGGCTTTTGTCAAGTCAGCTAGGAAATCCACTAAACACACCACAGAACCGAACAAGGAGAGAAACAGAGGAAAGAACATTGTCATTCCTTATGTTGCTGGAGTATCCGAGAAACTCAGAAGGATTTTCTCCAAACAACATCTCAGTACATTTCAAACCTAACAAGACTCTCAGGCAGAGGTTGGTCCACCCTAAGGACAAAACACCAAAACCCAAACTGAGCGGAGTGGTGTATGCAGTTCAGTGCAGCGAAGAAAATTCAGACCTCTATATTGGAGAGACCAAACAACCTCTCCACAGACGCATGGCTCAACACAGGAGAGCCACCTCTTCTGGACAGGACTCAGCGGTTCACCTACACCTCAAGGATAAGGGACACTCCTTTGAGGACCAAAATGTTCATAGTTTGGACCGAGAAGACAGATGGTTTGAGAGGGGGGTAAAGGAAGCCATCTATGTCAAAAGGGAGAAACCAACATTAAACAGAGGAGTAGGTCTCAGATTCCAGCTTTCAAAAACATGTAATGGAGCTTTAGGCCTGATACCCAGTCAGTTTCACTCCAATCAACACCTGCACCCATGTGACCAGAGTGGCCCATCAGTGAGTCAGACAAACAAGGACCCTAACGAGCCTCTATTGTTAGGAGAGTGAAAACAATTTGCAAGCAATCCAGCTTATATCACATCTTAGCTTTAAAAGCTCAACTTCACACTCTCTATTTCTGAATTGAGAAAGCTCCTCAGATGAGAAGTGAAACGTCTTCAACTACAGAATAGAAGTCCAGTTGTTTTTTAACCTTTTTTGAATTTACCATGGCCTGGATGAGTGAGAATCTACACTAGCATACTCGGGTACAGGGTTAGTTTTGATTGCGCAGTAGAAGATCTTGAGAGTAATAGTTTTGTCTTACAGGTTCGAGGAGGAGGTGTGGCACAACAGCGAAGCAGGCAATCCTGAGGCAATCCAAGAAGGGAGAAATCCAGAAATCCAGAAGCAGGTAAGTTCCACAGGTAAGTTCCAGGCAGCAAAAGGTAAACCATAGAGTAGGGCAGCACAACCTGAAGCGACAGGAGAGGTACAAAAAACCAACGGTTAGTGTAGCCATGAGCTTGGAGTTGGGAACTAGAGGCTGAGACTCGAACCCATTAGGCACAATGCTCCAGCGAAGATCTGGAACCAGCCAGAAGCTTATATGCAGGTGCTGCTCATCAGGTGACATCTGCTTCAGCTGTGAAAAAAGCTGTGTGAGAAAATGGGAGGGATGAGACCCATTCTTGATCTGTCCATGTTCAACATATCGATAATGGAGAGACAGTTCCACATGCTGACAGTCAAACAACTGCTGGAGGACATTCACCATACTTGCCATTTCCATAAACTGGGAAAAAAGTTCAGTTCTCCCGTCCCAGATAATTGTTTATGGAGTTAAACTCAATCACAATGAGAGCCCGGTTATCACAGCCGAGAGCTGATGCTCTGACTGCTCAGCTCCGCCATGTCAAACCCCGCAGGGTATTGACAGCTCTGTCTGTCATGCGGCTCCTGGGGATGATGATCATGTCGAGGGGCGGTCCTCGACACGGGGACTGAAGTCTCCATCCCGAGCTGATCTCTCAGATCTGGAGCAGGTTCGGCTGAACAGCAGTGGATCTGTTCGCCACACGGGAGAACGCCCAGTGTCAGCTGTGGTTCCCGCTGAGCCGACGGGACGACCCACCGTTAGGAATGGACGCCGTCGCTCACAACCCGTGGCCAAAAATGCTCCTTTATGCTTTCCTGCCAGTTCCGCTGATCCTGGATTGAGTTCAGAAGGAAGAGCTGTCGGTCATTCTCATAGCTCCCGAGCACATAAGCGCACCGTGGTTCCTGAACCTGCAGCAACTGGTGCAACCGGCCGTGGAAGCTGCTGTAGAGGGAGAATGCGCTCCTCCAGGCGGGAGGAGGGATTAGGCGTTACCCAGAAATAGGTAAGCATCTTTGGGTTTGGCTGTTGAACGGATCCGCCTAGAAGAGCTGGGCCTCCCACAGGATGTGGTGCGCACGATACAGGGCGCACGAGCTGCTTCCACCACAGCACTGTACACATCAAAGTGGGCAGCTTTTCAGCGCTGGTGCACGGAGAAAGGCGTGAAGGCAAACAACATGTCCGTTAGGCTGCGTGTCAGTTCTGCAGCAGCTGATGGAAAGAAAATAAGCGTTCAGCACAATTAAAACTTATGATGCAGCTATTTCTTCTTGTCATGAGAGTTTCGGTGACAGAACAGATTTTAATCATCCACTGATGAAGCGTTTTCTGAAAGGTGTGCAGAGACACAGACTTGTGTCACACCCACTAGTCCCACAGTGGGATTTAGCGCCGGTTCTGCGCGCACTGGTTAAAGCTCCGTTCGAGCCTTTAGATCAGGCTCCACTTAAATGTCTGTCTTTTAAAACAGCCCTGCTGTTAGCACTGACATCTGCAAAGAGAGTGATTGATTTATCTGCGCTCTCTGTTGCTCCCTCATGTCTCAGAATTCAAGCCGACGGCAGCTCAGCTGTGCTGCGTCCTAACCCTGCTTTTACTCCTAAAAGCATCACAAGCTCATTCAGATTGAGAGTGATAACTTTGGATGGTTTTTATCCTCCTCCTCATAACTCTGAGGAGGAAGCCACGTCTCATCTCCTCTGTCCCGTGCGCGCTCTTGTGTTACGTGGCGTGCACAGCTGCACTGCATGCAGATGCAGTGTGAGATGTTTATTATCAGTCACAGTTCATGACTGCTGAAGTTATTGCTATTGAACTGTTCCTCCTGAGGAGTTGCTGACCTGCTCTGCTCATCGTTACACTGTTAAAGTTTGTAACCTCCGTTGTTCCTATTCACAGCAGCAGGTCTGTTATCTTAGCCCTTCTTTTACCAGGAATCATTCGCTTCTCTGGTGCGCTGCCACACATGGAGCGCATAATTATGCATGCAGAAGGCTGATTGAGGAAATGTGTTATGTGCGAGCAGGTGCTTTATGTTTGTGTCTGGATGGACCCAGTGAGGCATAGATTACATCCTGCTTCGCCTTTAACCCACTAGCGATAACCTTAAAGGGCGAAGCCTAGACGAAATAGAACATTGGTTACGTACTGTAACCGCAGCCCTTTAAGCTCTGGGCCTCACTGGTTCCTAAATGGCTGAAGAAAAAAGCTAATTGGGAGCCGAATGCCTGGTCTCACCATAATTTATATGGACCGGGGGTGGGGCCCACAAAGCAGGTGGGCGTGGACGAAAGTTTTCAGTGCTGCGCTGCGCACGAAGGGATAAACCCACTAGCGATAGCCTTAAAGGGCTATGCCTATACTCATAGACTCTGGGGTTACAGTACGAAACCAACGTTCCAGAGTGATGGGTGCATCAGGGTAGGAAGAGAGGTAGGTGAAGTGTTGCACCCATCATGCCTAGTAGCACTTTTCAGCACAAGGCGACTTTACAACACAAGAACAAAATTACAGACAAAGTTACAGAACATAATAATGAACAAAATTACAGACAGGTACAAGATACAATGATAACTAATTGTCTAAATAAGCTAAGCTAAACCAACAGATCTAAGCATGACTAAATGTACAGAACTAAACTAAGCTAAAACTAAAACTAACGGTACAGAACTATCTAAAAGTTTCCCAGGCCCACTATACAGCCGAAGTAAAACCAGACATGTCTAAACATGAGCTAAGACAGTCAAAAATGGTAGCTAAACTAAACAGATCTAAGCATGACTAAATGTACAGAACTAAACTAAGTGCCTACTAAGTGCCTAGTGCCTACTGTACAAGCCTGTGGGGGCAGTGCTATGATCTGGGGTTGCTGCAGTTGATCAGGTCTAGGTTCAGCAACAGTATGTGCTCAAAGAATGAGGTCAGGTTATTTCATCAATGGATTTTTTTCTTCCCTGATGGTAAAGGCATATTCCAATATGACAATACCTGGATTCATTGGGCTTGAATTGTGAAAGAATGGTTCAGGGAGCATGAGACATCATTTTCACACATGGATTGGCCACCACAGTCCAGACCTTGAGCCCACTGAGAATCTTTGAGATGTGGTGGAGCAGGCTTTGCGCAACAGTCAGACTCTACCATCATCAATGCAAGATTTTGGAAAAAAATTAACGCAACAATGAATGGAAATGAATCTTGTGACATTGCAGAAGTTTATCAAAACAATGCCACAGCGAATGCTTGCCGTAATCAAAGCTAAAGGCAGTCCAACA
Source organism: Kryptolebias marmoratus (assembly GCF_001649575.2). Taxonomy (NCBI): domain Eukaryota; kingdom Metazoa; phylum Chordata; class Actinopteri; order Cyprinodontiformes; family Rivulidae; genus Kryptolebias; species Kryptolebias marmoratus. The sequence continues at coordinate 27,225,155 of NC_051433.1, read as the reverse complement.
AAATATTACACTGTGTAACCTTACTTTTTGGTGGCAACTTTTTTATTTGGCCAGGCAGTATATGAGTTTTTCTAAAGGACAAAGCCATATAAAGAGATTGACATGTAATGGTTTTGTTGAAGCTATTCTCAGCTGCTGCTCCATCTTTTTTCTTGTAGTCTGTGATGGTCTTCATGCCTTTTCACACCTCCCAAATGTTGTTCTCCCTCAGCCTTCCCTCCAGCTTCCTTCTATACTCCTCTTTTGCATCCCTCAAGCACACTTTCAGCTCCTTCTGCACCCGTCTTAAGTCCTCCAGGTCCTTTTTATTGAAAGCTTTTTCTACTCCTGTTTAAGATTACTTTTGCCCTACTAGTTATCCAGGTTTTGTTATTTGCATAACGGCATACAGTCCTGACCAGAACTGCATAAATATACATACATACATACATACATACATACATACATACATACATACATACATACATACATACATACATACATACAAAAAGTGTGTTCATGTTATGTGACCCTGCTGAATCAGTACAGGCACCAGGACGGGAGTAAAAAGGGGAAACCTCTCTCCCATGTGTTGCATGCATGTCTGTGGTAGTGTGAAATATGTGAAATGTTGCAATGGGTGCAGCATACATACATACATACATGCATAGATGCATACATACAAAAGGTGTGTTAATGGTATGTGGGTGCATGTGTGCTAGTTAGCCACCTGGAAATGCACAGTTAAAAATAAAAAAGTACCGCAAACAGTAGAAGGCCCGCCATCTATAGCAACTAGGAGCAGAAAGGACAGATGGATCCAGCTCCAGAAGGCTGTAGCAGTCCAAGGCAAACAGACACCGGGCACCACCCCAAGGCAGCTGTGCGTCTGCACAGAGGTAGGTCGCCAGCAAAGCATAGGGCCAGAAGCCCCTACGACAAAGAGGTATGGGGAGAGAAGCTGGGCACCAGCTTCCCCAACCCAGCCACGCCACCACTGCCCGCCGCACAGGCTAAGCCCAGGACCCAACTCCCCAACGGCCCGGCGCCCACGCCAGCCCCCAGCAGAGAGACTGCCCAGCACCAAGCAGGAGAGGCCCTCCCAGAGCCCCCAACACACTGGGCAGGCAACAGTCCACCGCAGCAGCCGGAAACCAGAAGGACCAAGGTGAAAGGGCACATAGCCATCCCCTTTTTTGAGCCAATGCCCTGAGGGGTCTAGAGGGAGGAGACGCCCATTGGAGCCCAGCGCAGCCCCCGGAACCCCAGCCAAATCCAGCCAAACCCCAGGAGCCATAGACCACCTGGTGTAAGCCCACCACTCTGGGACATGGCTCGGGCACCCACACGAACAACCCCATTCCAAGGGGGCAGCAACCTGCAGGCAGCCCCCCAATGACACCGTCGGAGACCCCCAGCTGCCCCCAAAACCCCAGACCCCGCTGAATCAGTACAGGCACCAGGATGGGAGTAAGAAGGGGAAACCTCTCCCCCATGTGTTGCATGCATGTCTGTGGTAGTGTGAAATGTTGCAATGGGTGCAGCTGTGTAAGCCTAAAGAAAGTGTGGAGTCTAAGGTTACATGGTTAGAATCATCATAGATTACAATCAATGCATCAGGATGCTATGTCTGTAACCTTACAATGGTGCTGTATGGGCTCACACAAAGTTTTGGCATTGGACTTTGGTGGGATGTACACAGAGATGGTGATCACATGTGCAAAAATCTTTGGTAGGTAATATGGCCTTAGGCTAACTTCTAGCAGTTCACTGTCATGGACACATTTCTCAAAATTATGAGAATTATTTTTTTCTCCTGCAACTCTTGCTAAGAGGTGGACAAATTCCACAAACATTTCCAGACATTCCCTCGCTAATGTTGTTTACATTTAGAAACAGCATAGTGAGATACTGACTTTAAAAAGACAAAAATTATTTTAAAATAACATTTTATAGTTCATCTGAAGCTTGTCATCTCTTTGTGACTTCTTTCAGGATGTGAGTAAGCATATGTCTCTGCCCATGGACATTCGCCTGCCTCCAGAGTTTCTCAAGAAGCTGCATCAGGAAAGTGAAAACTCCCCTCTCTGCAAACCTCTAAGCCGTATGTCTCGACGTGCTTCACTAGTAAGTAACCAATCGCATTTTATCTTACAGTCTTTAGACCAATTAATTGATCCAGCAAACATCTTAGCCCATTTTACACAATGCGTTACAGTTCCTCTCTGCAGAGCATTAGCCTTATCGTTTTCTGTTGTTGCTTGCATGACTTTATTCCATCTGATAGACTGATAGTGACTCATCCAGAAGAAATGATTGTTATTTATTTGTATCTCAGTTAAAATGCATTTATTGTTTACTGGATATATCATGGATTTAGGCTTAATAAACTTATTCTGAAAACATTGCTTAATCTTTGCATGGTGTAACGAGACAAGCAAAGCAGCAGTGGACACTTCAAGATAATCCTGTCTTTTTCTTTTCACCTCTAGTCTGACATAGGATTTGGAAAACTGGAGACATATGTGAAGCTTGGGAAACTAGGTGAGGTACGTCATTGCCAGCTGCTGACAGCTGACATTCTGACCAGAGACGAATGATGGTGCTATATTTGCTACACCACTCTGCTGGAAATATAACAGGAGTCTTAATGGCCTTAGTGTCTTATTAAGTCTTGAGATGGTGGTAAAATCTGTGTATTGTTTAAAGTTTTACTTACATGCAAAAGTTTATCTACTGAATACACTGAATCCAAAAGGATGACTGTATGTGGAGGGCTCATCAGACAATGATCACTAATCACATTCCATTTAAATAAGACCAATATTTACTTCAGAGAGTTGTGAATGATTATTTTGGCAGAATCTTCCCACATCTGTGTGACTCGTGAAACTTACCCATAGATCATAGCAATGGAAAAAAAACTAAAATGGATGCTTTTGTTATTGATGATAAATACTCATCTGGAATTATAGCACGCTGCAGGCAGCAGTTCACACACAAGACTACAAAAGTGCATGAGTAATCTGCTGTTTATTTGCAATGTACTCAACAACTGTGTTCTCTTTTCAACTTGCAGCAGTTTATGTTAACTTCCTTTCTCTCCAACACAGGAAGATGATCCTGTAATCCTTTAGAAATATGCTTTTAATTAATGAATTTAACCACAGTTTATATTAGGGTTAACAATTTTCTCTTTGAGTTCCAGTTTTGTAATGCTGTTGTGAATGTTAAAACCACTGAAATAGAAATACACTAGAATGTCCAACCACAGTCAGAATCTGTGCCACTGTGCTGGTAAGTGCTATGTAGTGTTACTGTCAGTGTGGTAGCAGACCATAACTATCCCAGGAAAAAAGAAAAAGTAAACTCAACCAAGAAGCTCAGTGTTTTGCCATTAGTCGTTATAATTATAATGAAGAACCTGAACTTTAAAGATTGTGGTATTTTTTTTTTAGAAATACTAGTTTAATACTAGTCACTCTCACTAGTTTAGTCTGTTATGGCTGCTGTGTAGCAGGGTACTAAGGGTAGATAAGTACAAGCTAACTGAAAATACAGTTGTAACCAAATGTTTATATACACTATAAAAAGACACATAACTATTTTTTCACTGTCTGACATTAAATCAGAGTAAACCTTTCCTGTTTTAGGTGTGGTAGGATTCCCAATTATTCTTAATATTTCTATGTGATAAATGTCTAAATAATAAGAGACAATTTTTTAAAGAATTTCTTTTCTTACTTTTTTTCTTACTTAAAGTCACAGGTCTGCATACACATACATACATAAGACTGATATGCCTTTAAACAATTTAGGAAAGCCCAGATGATGATGTCATGGCTTTGGAAGCTTTTGAAAGATTAGTTGATCTCATTTGAGTTGTTTAGAGGCACACCTATCGATGGATTTTATGGCATACCTCAAACATATTGCTTCTGTGTGTGACATCATGGAAAAATCAAAAGAAATTGACAAAAATATCAGGAAGAGAATTGTTCACCTCCACAATTTTGGTTCCTCCTTGGGTACAAGTTCAAGATCCCTGAATATGTTATGTTCATCTGTTCAAACAATTATACTCAAGTATAAACACTATGGGAATGTCCTGCCATTAGACTACTCAGGAAGGGGAGGGGTTATGTTCCTGAGATGAACGTGTTTTGGAGTGACGTGCATATAATCCCTACAACAAAAGCAAAAGACCATGTGAAGATCCTGGCTGAAACTAGTAAGAAATTGTCATTATCCCCAGTCAAACAAATACTGTACTGACATGGGCACCCAAAAGACAAAACATCCAAACACAAACTAAGTGGTGTGGTGTATGCAGTTAAATGCAGCGAAGAATGTCCAGAACTCTATATTGGACAAACCAAACAGCCTCTCCACAGGTCACAGGAGAGACACCTCTTCAGGACAGGATTTAGCTGTTCACCTACACCTCAAGGATAAGGGACACTCTTTTGAGGACCAAAATGTTCATATTTAGGGCTGAGGAAACAGATTGTTTGAGAGGGGTGTGAAGGAAGCCATCTATGTCGTGAAATAGAGGAGGAGGTCTCAGATTTCAGCTTTCAAAAACCTATAATGGAGCATTAGGCGTGATGCCCAGACAGTTTCACTCCAAACAACACCGACATTCATGTGACCAGAGTGACCCATCTATGAATCAGGCTAACAAGGACCCTAATGTGCCTCTATTGTTAGGAGAGTGAGGGCAACCTGCATGTGAATCCAGCTTACAGATCATCTCAGCTTTAAAAGTTCAAACTCCACATGCTCAGGTTTTTCAATTGAGAAAGCTCCCTGGAGGAGAAGCAAAACGTCTTCAGCTACAGAATAGAAGTCCAGTTGTTTTTGTCTTTAACTTTTTTTGGATAAACTAGAAGCAGTCAGAGAGCAGTCTCCACCAAGGCCATAGTGTCATTAAAAAAATTGTCTGATCTGAACTACCAAAATTTCATTGTTTCTTGTCACAACCCCAACATTTCCTGAAATTTTCATCAAAATCTGTTCATTAGTTTTTATGTAATCTTGCAAACAGTCAAACAAGCAAACCAATCAACACTATCAAAAACATAATCTCCTTGGTAAAAAAAAAAAAGGTAAAAACCCAGATTACAGACATCAGCCAGGAAGTTAAAGTTAAAGCATAACTATGACATAACTATAACAAACGGGTTGTCGGGTTGGACATTGACAGTAAGCAAACTACTATATTAGTTACAAAGGAGTTTAAGAACAACAAAGTTAATGTTTTGGAGTGGTCATCTCAAAGCCCTGATCTCAATCCCATCAAAGATTTGTAGGCATAGTTGAAAAGGAGTGTGTAAGCAAGTCAGCAAGTCACTAAGAGCCTCAGATCGAAAAACCTGTCAGTGTCAGTACCATGAGAATACCATGTTGATACTTGAGGTCCTGAAATCATTTCAATGCTGTGACAACCAATAACCTTGAAGACAGTTTCAAACTCGTGTGTTGTTCTCCAGCAAGTGAATCTTGTCTTTTGCGTGCTTGTTTTCACTGTTTAAACAAATTTTAGTCTTTCTCCAGAACAAGGACAACACCAGTAAAATGGATGCAGTGGAAACAAAAATAGAGGAGCAAACAGAAGTTGGAACTCACTTTTACACCAAACTGCAGGAACACACTGACCCCTTTTCAGAGCTTATGTCTCTCTACCAAGACAAACTAAGAAATAAGACAACCACTCATGTCCACTTAGTTTGAATTTAAACCAAGGAGTACAGGAATATGATAGCAAATTGTGATGAAAACACAGTCACTGTTCATGTTAATTTTTCTGAGGCCTGGAAATGTAAATTCAGCTCAGAAGTACAATCCTGTCACTACGGACAAAATCTCCCACAGATCACACTTCACACAGGCATGTTCTACACTGGGCAAGAAAAGGCGCCAAGCGTCAGAATCTGAACCTATATGGATCAAATCCTCACAGATATTCATGTCAGATATCCCTCCATAAACACTGTCCACTTTTGGTCTGATGGTCCAAGCAAACAGTCTGTTGTTCCTCGGCGTCTGGGATTCGAAAAAGCTACGTGGAATTTCTTCCCAACATCACATGGCAAAGGTGCCCCAGATGGCATTGGGGCAACGGTCAAGAGATGTGCTGATACTATTGTGCTAAGAGGTCAAGATATCGTGGATGGCAAAGTATTTTATGACATGGTGTCCAACAGCTTACGTAGTGTCAAACTACAATATGTGACAAATGATGATTTTCAATTTCTGACACCCTCCTCATGCAAACTCTGAAGTCCATCCCAGGAACAAGAAACGTTCATTAAGAGTTAGTACAAGGGAATGTCATCCATTGTAGGCTCATTTCATGTTTATGTGGAGAGCCACAGATTTGCAAGTGTTTCAGTCCAGCAACTCACTCTTTTGGTGACACACAGGACCCAGATGTCCATAAAAGTTCAACCACTGCTGAAATACAGAGGCCTCTGGAAATGTTGATGGAGGAAATGAGGAAGGAACCCAGCTGGAGACCTGAAGGCACAACAACTGGAGATGTTCAAATTGAAGACTGGCTGGTGTCACATATGACCAGAACTGGTGGCTAGAAATTGACCAAGAGCATCAGGATGTCCAAGTTTATTTTTTTCACCCTCATGGACCAGCTGTTTGCTTCCAGCAAAAACAAGGACATTGAGATGTCTGCTTTGTGCCATTCTCAGATATTCTGGTTAGGCTGAAGGAACCATCATCACCAGTCCACATAAGTAGCACCAGGGCCATATACCACATATCTGCAGCAGTCATGGATTTCATAGAAGGAGAACATGTAACACTTCTATTGCCTGGAGATTAAATCTTCTGACTGGCTTGACAATCTGATTTGATGAGTAGGACATCAGTTTTATGATGGTTATTTACACATTTTCTCACCAGGTTGTACAACATTTCAGCATTTATTTTAATTCAGTTGTCGTTTCGAGTGCAGTATTTTCTTTTTACTAACAAGTTCGTCACCACCATCAGTTCTGTGTCACCTCCGTCATATGGTGTCAACTCCGTCACATGGGCTTTTTGTTATTTGTTTTAAATAATATTTGTTTTGTTGCTTGAGAAACATTTTTTTGTAAAACTGCTGAATCTCTCAAATTGGTGTATGTTTTTTCAGTTTTAAATTCCACTGTTTATTGTGATGATTAAATGCAAAATTGATTTTGTATTAACTGAACCAGTAGTAAATAAATACCAGCTAAATACATTTTTAAAAGGTGGTATGATTAATTTAAAAATATGTACATAGTTAAAATAACTAAGAAACAACAGAGTAAAATATCAGTAATAGGTTCATTTAAAAAATAATGCTATATTAATTTATTTTTGCCTGATGGTGTTAACAAAGTTCTGGTTCAGGTCCAGTAAAAAATTAATTTTTATAAAAATGTTGCCGCTGGGAGCCTGTACCTTAACATATTTACATTAACCAAACATTATTTATCATATTTGAATACATAAGCTTTATGAATAATTAGATTATTTTGGGGGAACGTGAATCTATTTTGTCCCTTATCTCAAGAATCACTGTCTATATGAAGAATTCCAGTCTGGTTTTCACCCCTGCCATAGCACAGAAAGTGCTGTCATGGGAATTACAAATGCTCTCATGCAGTGGATCGTGGTTTACTTTCTTCCCCATCCTCCTTGATCTGAGTGCAGCCTTTAATACGATCTTTCATGACATCCTCCTTAACAGACTTAAATCCTTTGGCATCCCCACTCTCATTCTTGATTGGTTTCATTCTATCTCACTGGCCACGTTCAGTTCATTCAACTCAAATCTTTCAGATCCCACTTCTCTCACTTCTGGTGTGCCCCAGGGCTTTTTCCTGTGGCCCCTTCTCTTCATCACGTACCTTCTTCTCCTGGGCAACATTTTTCTTAAATTCAATATTCGTTTTTATTTTTTTGCTGATGACATCCAGCTCCTATTATCCACCTCACCAAACTCTTCACTCCCACCCTCCTACCTCACTTCCTGTTTATCAAAAATCAAATCCTAGTTCACCTCAAACTTCCTAAAACTAAACAGTGACAAAACTGAGTTCCTTTTCGTATGAACTAAATCCACCCTATCCAAAGTTAACAGTTTTTCCCTCACCACGGACAGCTCCTTGGTTTCCCCTTCCCCTCAGGTTAAGAGTCTGGGTGTCATCTTTGATTTCTCTCTCACATCAATATTACTACCTGGTCTGCATACAGGTGCTGGTCATAAAATTAGAATATCATGAAAAAGTAGATTGATTTCAGTAATTCCATTTAAAAAGTGGAACTTGCATATTATATTCATACATTACATACAAACTCGTATATTTCAAATGTTTATTTCGTTTAATTTTGATGATTACAAATGACAACAAATGAAAATCTCAAATTCATCATATCAGAAAATTAGAAT
>NC_051433.1:27206431-27215716 GCF_001649575.2 Kryptolebias marmoratus | reverse complement strand
CACGCCGCATTGCTGCAGTAATACAGGCCAAAGGAGGCCCAACTAAATACTGAGTGCTGTACATGCTCATACTTTTCATGTTCATACTTTTCAGTTGGCCAACATTTCTATAAATCCTTTGTTTATATTTGTCTTCAGTAATATTCTAATTTTCTGATATGATGAATTTGAGATTTTCATTTGTTGTCATTTGTAATCATCAAAATTAAACGAAATAAACATTTGAAATTTATGAGTTTGTATGTAATGTATGAATATAATATACAAGTTTCACTTTTTAAATGGAATTACTGAAATCAATCTACTTTTTCATGATATTCTAATTTTATGACCAGCACCTGTATTTCTACCTACGAAACATTAATCAACTTCACACACCCCTTTCTTCGCACACCACTTCCATTCTTATTCATTGTCTTGTTATTTCCCATAATGACTATTGTAATTCTTATTGGACTTCCTTACAAAATCCCTCAGAAAGCTTCATCTGCCTGCATTATTAACAAAACCTCATTATTCCATCACATCACCCCAGTCCTACAGTAGCTCCACTAGCTTCCAGTCAATATTTGATCTCCTGCATATATACCCTTCTTCCCACTTTCTCCGTTCTTCCTCTTCAATCCACCTTACCATGCCCTCTGTCCACTTTAACACCATGGGAAACAGCTTTTTCACACTCTGCTTCTCAATTCTAGAACTTTCTTCCTCCAGAAATGTGCAAAATTGACTCTCTTACTACCTTCAAATCATAACTCAAAATCCATCTGTTCGGGCTAGCCTACTTGCTCTAGTTTCTTAGGCCATTTCTATTTGTTTTTTAATTTTATTTTTTATTCTGTACTTTTATGTTATGTTTTATGTCTTATAAATAAAATGCATTATTATTATTATTATTATTTCTATATTTGAATAAGTGTGCTTCTGTGTGTTTATAGGGGACGTATGCCACAGTGTTTAAAGGACGGAGCAAACTAACAGAGAACCTGGTTGCATTAAAAGAGATTCGACTGGAACATGAGGAGGGAGCACCGTGCACAGCCATCAGAGAGGGTACATGAACAAAAACTAAATCACATGCACACATATATGTTGGAGACTCAATAGATATCTCTTTTGCTTCTGTTCAAAAGATTTGGATTGTTTGTGAGCATCACATCTCTAATTAACATGGTTCAGAGCCAATTAAGTCTCATTTTTGTAGAGTTATCATTTGATAAGCTTATATGCTGTTACTGGTGCAAAGCATTGTTAACTCCTTTCTCAAACCAAAGTTCTGAAGACCGGAGCTTGTTGTCAGCAGGTTTATTGATATTAAAAAGGGTGAAACGACAATGCGGCTGCAAAGATATATGCCTAGCCAGACATCATGAAATGCACCCGCACGCTACATTGTCTCCCGAGTGCTACACAATAAAGTTTATTCGAACAAAACAAACATTGCCAAGCTGCAATTCCCGAAACGGACAGTTGGGGTCAGACTTTCCCTCTCTTTGACATACAAAAATGAATCTATTACCAAAAATATAACGTATACATAACTTTGCAACAGAACAGTCCCCGTCTGGCGTGAAGAACGCCACAATTTAAGTGTTTAGCAGAAATCAAATATCTTAAGAGGGAACCAAAACTACTATGTCTGAAACAGGTCTTACAAACAATTTTGAACCATCTGCTTTGGCCACCTTAACTTCAACTTTACGTACTCTGTTATCTTTACTCGGAAACACCTGAGTTATGAGTCCAAGAGACCATTCATTTCTTGGTACTTGACTGTCTTTGAGTACAACGACACTTCCTAAACTCACATTCGGTTGACTGGATTGCCACTTCCGTCGTGACTGGAGAGTAGGAAGGAATTCTTTCTTCCACTTGTCCCAGAAGATGTTCGACAGGTGCTGTACCTGACGTCACTGGTGTCTGTAAATGTCCGACGCTGTGAAGTTGCCAGCTGGAGCCTGAAGAGAGACGACCCTCTGGGTTAGAAGTGCAGCTGGGGTCAAGACGAAAGGGTTACTTGAGTCCAAAGAAACTGGAACGAGCGGTCTAGCATTTATAAAACCATGAAGGTTTTGAGAACGTCATCAGTGAGCTTTGTAGTCTTCAGTTTGAAAAACATGGAGTCCAATATTCTCCGGGCCAGGCCAATCATCCTTTCCCATGACCCGCCAAAATGGGAAGCATGAGGCGGATTAAAGGTCCAAGTACATCCATTCTTTTTTAAGTAGGTCTGTAGAACTGTCTTATCCAGGTTTGAGGGAATTTTCAGTTCCTTACATGCATTGACAAAATTAGTACCATGGTCAGAACGGATAGTCTTTACAGGTCCTCTTATAGCCAGAAACCGTCTAAATGCATTAATAAAGCTGGATGTGTCGAGTGAGTCTATCACCTCGATATGAACCGCTCTAATGGTCAGGCATGTGAAAATGACAGCCCACCTTTTGTTTTGGTTCACGCTTCCTCTGGTACGTCGGGAGGACACAAACCATGGGCCGAATACATTTAAGCCTACATTGGTGAATGGAGGCTTCGTTGAATGACGGTCTGGAGGTAGGTTTGACATTTTTGTGTGCACGGGGAAGCACGAAGTCTTTTGCAGGTTACACAATGATAGATGACGGTGCTCACTTTTCTTTTGCCACCTATAATCCACCATCCTGCAGAACGTATAGTTCCTTCAGTAAACAGGCGACCTTGATGATGAACCTGATTGTGGTAGTGCTTTATGAGAAGAACTGCAACATGGTGGTGGCTTGGAACTACAAGTGGGTTCTTTTCACTGTGAGTCAAGTTTGCGTCAGTGATGCGACCACCTACTCTGAGTAGTCCATTTTCATCCAGGAAAGGGTCTAAGTTCTTAAGAGGACTGGTTTTGGGTAACTTCTCATGTTTCTGCACACACTTGATCTCTTCAGAGTACACATCCTGTTGTACTGCACGAATCACGATGTCTTGAGCTTGTTTAAACTCTTCCACAGTACATCCTGTCTCACAGTAATGCCAACCACAGTTGTTTTTGCTTGGTGGTGATTTGAAGTTGTGGATGACATGCAATAGTCTAGAGCACGTGTGAGAGACCTCCAGGTAGAAAACTTGCTGAACCTATCAGAACCAAGTTCCTGGGTTGAGGTTGTAGCTTTGAGAGTAGTCACATTTGGTCTAACATCTGAATCCATGTTAGGGCCAACAAGCTCATAAGAGTTGTTTGGAAATCTTTCACTTTGGAGCAAAAGGTCGGGACCAGTAAACCAGTTAGTCAGGGGTAGCTGGTATGCTGGAACAGAACAAGTGGCGTGATCCACGGGGTTCTGACTGCTAGCTACATAATGCCACTGGTTTGGCTGTGAAGATCTGCGAATCCTAGCTACACGGTTACTGACATAGACATAAAATCTCCTAGTCTTGTTATAAATATAACCTAAGACTACTTTACTGTCTGTGTAGAATGTGGTGTAGTCTAACTTAAGATCAAGTTCCTCTGTGACAAGATCTGCAAGCTCCACTGCCAACACTGCAGCACTAAGCTCCAATCTTGGTATGGTCTGATCTGGACGTGGTGCAAGCTTCGCTTTGCCCATAATAAACCCGACTTGACAGTTTCCTTCTGCATCTGTTACTTTTAAATAAGCTACTGTGGCTATGGCTTTAGTAGAAGCATCTGAAAACACACACAACTCTTTTTTAGTAGCTGTTGAAGGAGAAATGTCTGTGTATGCTCTGGGAATGGTCAGGTCGGATAGTTCTTTAAGTGATTCCTTCCAGAGAATCCAGGACTCTTCCTTTTCTGGAGGTAATGGAACATCCCAGTCTCCATTTTCAACTGACAGTTCACGCAGAATAGACTTTCCTTGTATGGTGACAGGTGCGACAAACCCTAATGGATCATAAAGGCTGTTAATCGTGGATAAAACACCTCTTCTTGTAAAGGGCCTTGTCTCGTCTGGTACTCGAAAGGTAAAGCAGTCTCTACCAAGGTCCCAAAGGAGACCCAGGCTGCGTTGCATGAGGACTGAATCAGCTTCAAAGTCTAGGTTTTTCAGACCTTTAGCATGATCTTGGGTAGGAAATGCCTCTAATACTTCATTTCTGTTGGCTGCTATTTTATGCAGTCTGAGATTTGATTTCACAAGTGTGTCATGGGTTCTTTGGAGTAGGGACACAGCCATTTCAATGGTTGGAAGAGATTTGAGTCCGTCCTCGACGTAGAAGTCCCGTGTCACAAACTGTGTAACATCTGGATCGCTGTCTGGGTCGCTGCGCAAAACAGACTGATGTAGGCCATATATTGCCACTGCTGGTGATGGGCTATTTCCAAAGACGTGGACTCTCATCCTATACTCCACAATGTCTTTAGAAATGTCATTGTCTCGGAACCACAAAAAACGCAAGTAGTTCCTGTCTTGCTCATGAACATTGAAACAGTAAAACATCTGTTCAATATCTGCTGTAAAGGCTACAGCTTCCTTTCTGAAGCGTATTAAAACACCTAGCAGAGAGTTGTTGAGATTGGGTCCTGATAACAACACATCGTTCAGCGATACACTCTCGTATTTGGCACTGCTGTCAAAGACGACCCTGATCTGTTTGGGTTTGCGGGGGTGGTAAACACCGAATAATGGCAGATACCACCATTTCTCTCCATCTTTTAGTGGCGGTGCAATTTCTGCATGTTTATTTTTGAATACTTTGTCCATGAAAGTCACAGAGTGTTCTTTCATTTCTTCATTTCTTTCAAAGTTCCGAACAAGTGACATCAGCCTCTTCAGGGCCTGAGGTCTGTTGTTAGGGAGCTTTTGGCGTGACAGTTTGAACAGTAGTGGTGCTGTCCAGCTGTTGTCTTTGTCCTTTGTTAGTCCTTCCATTATCTTTAAGAAGACATTGTCCTGAATGGAAGGTGAGATGTAATTGTCATGCCTGGTTTGTTTGAACACATTACATCCTATGTGGTCTGGTTCGCAGGCGCTGTTCACAAGCTCAGTGCTGAAGTTGACTGGGACTTGGATCTCACAATGTCTCTCTTTTATGTTGAAAACATTGGGGCATGGTTCAAACATTGTGGGGCGACCCTTCTCAGTTGCATTTGTGAGTCTTTACTGCAAGGGTTTTGTGGACATCACCTACACACACATTTCCTACTATGACCCATCCGAGGTTCAGTTTTTGTGCGTAGGGTGCGTTGTTAGGTCCACTGATCTGTTTACGAACTTTGTGAACTCTAATAACATCTCGTCCAAGCAGCACTAAGATGGGGGCTTCAGAGTCCAATTCAGGGATGAGATGAGCTACTGATTTCAGATGGCTGTGATGCAAAGCTGCATTGGGTGTGGGTATCTCATCTCTGTCATTTGGGATACTTTTGCATTCAATAAGAGTAGGCAGTGGAATGTGGACTGAACCATCCAAGGCTTCCACTATGTAACCTGTAGCTCTCCTTCCCATTGTCTCTTTAGTTCCGGCGCATGTTCTAAGTGAGTAAGGAGAACTGGGTCCGCAGTCATTAAATACTTAAAAAAACTCAGGACGTTCTAATGATCTGTTACTTTGTTCGTCATGGATAGCATAAAGCCTTACTGCTTGCTCTGAGTTGCCTGCTGGATACACTTTAACAAGACATATTTTAGAGCATGACCTTCCTGGCTTATTCATGCCACAAACCTGTGTACAGTTGGAAGTGATCTCTTCTGGTGTTGTGGAGTCAGGCTCCCCGCCATGCTCTACTGCAGGTTCAATTTCTCTTAGCCAGGGAGCTGGCCCTGGGTGGAAAGCGATGCAGTGTTTCTCATTGTTGCACTCAGAACACTGTACTTTGGCTTTACAGTCTCTTACGATGTGTGAAGTTGAGGCACAGCATTTGAAGCAAAAGTTGTTCTCCTTTAAGAACGTTTTCCTGTCGTCCAATGTTTTCATGCGAAATGTTCTGCATTTTGTGAGAGAATGAGGTTTTTTGTGAATGGGGCAAATCCTGTCACCATCTACAACTCTGTTTGCAGATCCATGTACATCTGTGCTGGAATGAAAGGTGATATCAGTTTTGTGCACTGAAATCTCTTTCTGTCTTCTTGTTCTCCAGGGTGCCTTTTCTGGTTTGGAGATGTCAGGAAACATTGTGAAGTTAAAACTTGGATCATTTTTAGAATCTGCTTCTTGTGTAACAAAATCCACAAACACGTTAAATGGTGGGAAGGACACACGTCGTGTGCGTTTGTAGTTAGTTCCTACTGTAATCCATTTTTCTTGTAGGTGGAAGGGGAGTTTCTGTACAATAGGATTAACTCCTCTTGCTGTATCCAGAAATGCAAGATCAGGGAGGTCTCCTTCCTCTTTAGCACGCTGCATTTCCATGAGCAGGTCACTAAACTTTCTCAGTTTTGTGTAGTCTTTTGTTGTGATTTTAGGAAATGCGTTGATTCTTTTAAAAAGTGCATCTTCGATCACTTCAGCTGAACCATAACATTGTTCAAGTCTGTTCCACATCATGTTGAGGCCATCGACAGGGTTATTAATGTGTATAGCCCTGACCTGCTCCACTTGCTCTGCAGATTCTTTGCCAAGCCACTTTATCATTAAGTCCATCTCTTCACTTGCTGTTAGATCCAAACCCCTTACTGCATTTTCAAAAGAGCGTTTCCAAGCTCTGAAGTTTTGGGGCTTGTCATTGAACTGGAGCAGCCCTGTTGCTACTATTTCACGACGAGCAAAATACCTAATAAAGTCACTTACGTTAGAGTCTTTAGCCTCCTGGCATGAAGGTCTAGCATTGTAAAAGTTAAATGCTGCTGCGTGGTTTGACCAATTAGGCGTGAAATCCTGAATATGTGGAGACGCTGAAGTGACTGGAGGCTTTTGATGTTTGTTGAGATAACCTGGAAGACGGACTGGAGATGGCTCTGGTTCATCATCTTTTTGTAATGACTCATTACTGTTGAACTCTGGTTTAATTGAAAGTGCATTTTCAACTTGCTCTGGCTGAAAAGCCGCATCTTCTTCTTCTTTCACATACTTAGCTTGACTGACGACATATTGTTCAGTACGTTCAGCTGTTACAAAAGGACTTGGGTTGCTACGTGCTTCATTCTGCGTGGCAACAGCTGCTTCTAATGACTCTGCTTCCGCGACGGCCGAAGCGACATCCTTTTCTTGTAGAAATTCAATAGATGCTTCTATTTTTGCTTTTTCTACTTTTAAGTCAATTTCTTTAGCTGCAAAGCTAAGACGGGCTTTAGCTGCCTAAGCCCTTGCTCTTGCCTTAGCTACTGCAGAGCCTGTAGAGGAGACGTATGAAGCCTCCGACTGGGTCTTGAGAGATGATGTCTTTTTGGACATGGTGGAGTTGAGTAGATGAAGTCTGCAGGCTCACTGCTGTATGCCGTCCTTTGGCGTAGTAGTCGTCTGCTTCACGCTAACTGCAACACTGAGCGGCCGCTGTCGTTTCACTATGCTGTTACTGGTGCAAAGTATTGTTAACTCCTTTCTCATACCAAAACTCTGAAGACCGGAGCTCGTTGTCAGCAGGTTTATTGATATTAAAAAGGGTGAAACGACAATGCGACTGCAAAGATATATGCCTAGCCAGACATCATGAAATGCACCCGCACGCTACATTGTCTCCTGAGTGCTACACAATAAAGTTTATTCGAACAAAACAAACATTGCCAAGCTGCAATTCCCGAAACGGACAGTTGGGGTCAGACTTTCCCTCTCTTTGACATACAAAAATGAATCTATTACCAAAAATATAACATATTCATAACTTTGCAACAGAACAGCTTAATTATGCAATAACGCTACATGGGAGAAATGTAGTACAATAAATACTAACTTTACAGAGTTCAGTGCCAGAGCAAAGACTGAAGATTTTAACCTGTAAAAAGTGCGCTAACAGCCATCGGCTATTTTATACTCACTGTGAATGTAACACCAGAGTTGTGTTTAGTTTGTTGAAATTAATGTGACATAACGCTGCTCAGACTGTTGTCCTGTGATTGACACAGCACATTATAACTTAAAGTGACCACAGTCAGACCAACCAGTTCAATCAGAACAAGCTAAAAGAAACTAATGAAACTACATCCTGGTTATCCATTCTGATAAATTCTAACAAAATGGGCATTTTTATGAAGAAAGATTCTGATAAACAGATCATTAAAACATTTAGCCAAAAACACAGTCAAAATATTGTCAAAATATTCCAAGGGATGGCTGTTTAATTATCTTTAATACGTCAATAGGTGAGTGAACTCTTTATTTAATAAATTTACCATGAGACATTCAACAGTGTCCTCTAAAATTGTCTAAAATTTTCTCAGAAATCCACCCTTTAGGTGGATGCTCCAGACATCCATTAAAGGGATACAAGTCCTCCTGGACTGTAGGGTCTTCCCGGTCAGTACATAGTCGGCCTCACGTAGGATGGAAAAAAGTGAGACTCGTCCAGATGGTCTTTGTACAGAGACCACACCCTTTTTCACCCACTGACCAATCTGAACTAATAGCAGAGTTCAGCCCGTAGTCTGTAGGATACCTTGTGTTAATGATCGCTCTCACTTCCTATTTTGAGATTTGGCTTTAGTTATAAGGTCTGAAAAATTCTTCACTATGCAGGCACAGAACATCAGGGTGTTGTTTTAATAAATCTGCAAGCTAAGCAACCCTTCAAAACCTACTTCTTTAACGATAGTAGAACCAGTCACCTTAAATCCATTATCTTGTGAAAATTTAGAAATTCAACTGTTGTAGGATGAGAAATAATTCACCACATTAATGATTTTTATGCTTTCCTTTGTATTAGTAATATGGTTTGCCGATTACAGCTTGCAGCATTAATTCAGCATTGAAGAACGATCGCAATCAACAATAATGATACATAAAGCTTTCCAATTAATTTGCTTCCCCTCAGGCCACAGCTGTAGAAAATTTAAATAAATAAAATTTTTGGTTAAGGTGGAGAAATGTAAGTTTAATTTCCTACCATCCTAGGCTGAAAGTCTGTAGTTTTGTCAGATGAGGCAAATTGGCAGCTGAAGTTGTTCAGATGTCTTGGAACCCTTGCAGTGCTGTATCTGAAAAGAGCACCTATAATCTGGAGCTTGATCCTGTCAAGAACGCAAGGTAATTTGTCCATGAACGAGACCAAAACCAGACACAGAGACAACAGCTGAAGGTAAGTGCAGTTTATTTACAAGTGTCCTGAATATATACAGTGAGAGGAATCGTGGAATGATCTGCGGAGCAAAAAGGGACAGGGTGAGTCTCGGGTACAATCCTAATATCAGCCGAGCGCTG
>NC_051433.1:27187452-27190257 GCF_001649575.2 Kryptolebias marmoratus | reverse complement strand
GGTTTGATGCTCCAGCGAAGGTCTGGTCTCAGCTGAAGGCTTAAGTAGTAGCAGTTCTCATTAGCTGGATCTGGATCACCTGTGAAGGGAAAGGCTGGAGGAGCCGCCCCAAGGCGGGGCTAAAACTCCAGATCCCTACAGATCCTTTGGCAATCTGGGGCTAAAAACGTCTGACGAATGGGACTTTTTTCTTCGGATTCAGTCAAGGTTCTGGTAACGTGTTTTTCTGGGAAGAAAAACATGTTTAATGATAGCAATCATTACAAATACAAACATGAAAAGTAGAGGTAGTAAAGACAGCAGCAGAGTGAGGAAATGTGGTCAGTTTTTGAAGACAGGAGCCTGATAACTGGAAGCTCCATCTCCTGTTCTAGTTTTAGAAACTCCAGAAACCACAAGTTAACCTGCAGTTTGAGAGTAAAGTGCTCTTCTAGGAAAATATGAAACAATAAGATCTTTAATATACGATGGAGCTTCATTTTTGAGAGCTTTGTATGTTGGTAGTAAGATTTTAAATTCTATTCTGCATTTGATGGACAACCAATGGAGGGAAGCTAAAACTGGAGAAATATGATCGCTCCTCCTAACTCTCATCAAAACTCTGGCAGCAGCATTTTGGATCAACTGAAGACTTTTTAAAGAGCTTTTTGGATATTAGATAATAAAGAATTACAATAGGCTAGAAGTGATGATGCATGGACCAGATTTTCAGCATCATTTTAGGACAAGATGTTTCTAATTTTAGTGATATTATGCAGGTGGAAGAAAGTGTTCCAGTTAACATTTTTAATGTGGGGGTTAAAAGACATATCCTGATCAAAAATAACACTAAGGATTTTTACATTAGATCTGGAGGCCAAATTAATGCCGTCCAGAAGTAGTAAAAGGCTGCAAAGTTTATTCCTAAGATGCTCAGGCCCAAAAAACACTACCTCTGTCTTGTCTGAGTTTAAAAGCAGAAAATTAAGTCATCCAGGTTTTATGTTTCTAAGACATGTTTGTAGTCAGGTTTTATGGATAAATGTAACTGATAAGACAGATTGCAGTGGGGCTTGTTTGTTTGTTTGGCCCAGATTTTTAGCAGAACTGATAGGACTATAGGGAGAGTCTGACTCCACACAAGATTAACCAAAGAAATAATAATATCTAACAAATTAGATTAGGTCTGCTGCAGCTCATTGACAAGAAGTTCACTGGATAAATTTTTTTTTTTTTCCAGACAAAGAGGAGTGTTCCATTTCTCCACTGCAGTGTAGGTTTTGTACAGAAGACAAGTTAAAACTTGTCTTGAATTGCAAATCTAAGCTGAGCTTTAATAAACTTAATGTGATGTTCAAATATACTGACAGAAAACACTGTCTTCTTTTCAACCCCCAACAGTATCTCTACTTAAGAATCTTAAACATGCCAACATCGTCACACTGCATGACATCATCCACACGGACCGCTGTCTGACTCTGGTGTTTGAGTATCTGGTGAGTCCATCAAGATATGCATGCTCTCTAAAAGTCATTAACACAAAAGGAAACTAAACATTTTTAATTGGGAACATTTTGCTTATTTTGTCTTTCAGGACAGTGACCTTAAACATTACTTGGACAACTGTGGAAATCTCATGAGCATGCATAATGTAAAGGTGAGTCTCAAATATAGAAGGATATGGTTCACTAGACTGCCAAAGTGATTCAAGATGTTTATCATCCACCACTATAAAGCAAAGACAGGCAGTTATGTTTTTTTCCTGTGTATGCATTGGTCTGCCTGTTAGCAAAATATTTCATGAACCACTAGACAAATTTTATTGAAACTCAATAAATATTTATTGAATGCACATTTAGAACTGATTAACTTTCGGAGTCTACGACATTCAAAATGGGCGCCACAGTCATTCACCTTAAAAAATACAAAAATGGCTATAATTTAGGTAATTTTACAAATATTGACCCAAAATTTGGTGTGGTAGTAGCTGACACTGATCCCTACCATGGATTCTGAGTCATAACAGATTACCTAAGATCTTTTTTTAAAATGTCCCATTAACTATTTAACTATTAACTACTGCATTATTATATATAATATTTTTGTACCACATTTAAGCTGGTCTCTCTAATGTATTCAACTTATTTTTATTATTTTTTTATTATTTTATTAAAATTGTATTTGTATATTTAACCTATTTTCAATTTTAATGTTTCTATGCTTTCATGCATATTTTAATTTTGAAGAATTTTATTTATGCTGCTTTTTGGGTAGTTGTCCTTACATGTTCTATCGTAACATTCTATTGATCTTTAGAGTGAATAAAAATTTCTGATTTTGAAAATAGATACACATAAGTCTGTGAGGCAGAAAGTTAAAAAAAAATTAGTTTGAAGTACACGAAGCAGGGTCATGTCATTTGAAAAGATGCAAATCATAGATTTCTTTTTTGAGGAAAGTAATAAATATTTTCACATTATTCCTAAAATCTGTATTTTTCAATATTAAATGTATTCAGCTTCTTTTATTTATTTATTTAATTATTTATTTGTGTCATTTTAATTCTTCTTGTCTTCAGATCTTCATGTTCCAGTTGCTGCGTGGTTTATCCTATTGTCACAAAAGAAAAATCCTCCACAGAGACCTAAAGCCTCAAAATCTGCTCATCAATGAAAGGGGCGAGCTCAAACTAGCTGATTTTGGTAGGAAGGACGGTACTCACCTGCTGCAGAAACACTAAAACACAAGCATGTTGTTTAAAGACAATCACTTGACATAAAACAACATGTTTCTCCCAATAAATGTTCACCCCCCCCACCCCCCCAC
>NC_051433.1:27169394-27186759 GCF_001649575.2 Kryptolebias marmoratus | reverse complement strand
ATTTAAACTCATATTCTGGCCACATTATATAGAATTTTTGTAAAAAAAAAAAAAAAAATTGACACCAAAATTATTTAGGGGGGCTTGAAAACATTTTAGGGGTGCTGAAACCCCCTAAAACAGGCCTAGTGACAGCACTGGTTTCAGATAAACATAGCCAGCATGTTGACTGATGAAGAATGTTGTACTCTTCCATTTTTAGGAACTTCATGAGGTGATATCAGTGCCTCTACTCCAAGATGCATCTTCCTAAATATGACTTCTAAAACCTTGTCCTGTCTAGGTCTGGCACGAGCCAAGTCTGTTCCCACTAAGACCTACTCCAATGAGGTGGTAACTCTTTGGTATCGACCCCCTGATGTGCTGCTGGGCTCTACAGAATACTCTACGCCCATCGACATGTGGTGAGGAGTACAACACAAACATAATACAAGTTGGAATATCAGACATGAACTAGAGAAATTTTCTGGGAAATCTAGTGTGAATGCTTAGTTCTGAATGACTTTGCTGAAATGTGTTGAAGAATGAACTACCTAAACCGTTAAAGTTAAAACTATGAAATCTGCCAAAATAGGTGATTTTTCAATGTTTTTATGTTTCTAACACAATTTCTACATCATTAAATGATTATTTAGAGGTTAATGTAGCTCTGTTTTAGCATAGGCTTTGTAAGAATGCATTGGAAAATGTGCAAATATGCTTAATATGGCTTTTTAAGCTAAGCTGTGGGTAAAAAAATGTCATCAAGATTAGTGACTGTGTTAGAAAGAGGAATGTTCTGATCAAAAAAAGTAATACTCAAAATTTTTTGTTGCTGAATTTGATGTGCAGTGCCAATTTCAATTATTTCTGTTTTTGAGCTGTTGAGGTGGAGAAAATTTTGCTGCATCCATGCCTTTATCTCCTCTAGACAGAGTAAGCATGGAAAGAGAAGAAGATGGTGGGGTCTCAGAAACATTGCTGCCCAGCTTAAGATACAGCTGAGTGTCATTAGCATAGCAATGAATTGACACTCAGGGTTTTCCCCCAGAAAAGAGGCTAAGCCTAGTGGTAGGTGGCCATTCGCTGACTGACCGTGATTTAGTAAAAAAAAATAAAAGATTATTAAAGTTAACAGGAAAGTTGAAAATATGGCTATTTATTATGTGATATTGTAAGATATTTGTGTCAAATATTTATAGAACTACAGTTTTACTAAAAGGCACTTTTGAAATACTTTTTTAAAGAAAAAAACAATTAAAATAAATAAATAATAATAAATTATTGATTGCACCTAATTTAAATCCTAATTAAAGTCACATTTACAAATAAATTAACATAAATGAAAAAGTGCAAACAAGACACCAACACACGAGGCCAATGAATAACAACAGAGAACTCTGAAAAACAGAGAGATACTGTACTGCACTGTGCTTTTTGCGGCACAGGTTTCATGTTTAGAGTCCCACAGGGCTCTGCGAACAGCACGCGGACCTGAGCGCACAGTGGAGGTGCTTACATCGGTGCAGTATTCTCCGAAAAGACAGGGAGCAGTATGCTGCGCAACCAATGAAAATACGTTTTAAAAAAACGTACTGCACAGGGGCGGGGACAGCACAAATTACGTCACTGTTGGCGCATGTACCCTCGTGCGGTGAGGTAGATAAGGTAGCGGTTTTGAGGGTGCAGGTAGGAAAAACATAAATAAAAAATGACGTATTTATAATAAACAAGCGGAGCTTAGCCTAGCGGCAGGCTCAGCAAAGCCTGGCCAGGCTTTTAATACGCTGGGGGAAACCCTGAACACTCCATAGCTGCTGATACTGCACCCAAGTGGCACCATGTATAACTTAAAAAGAAGGGGTCCCAGAACTGATCCACAAGAAACAACATGGGTCAATGTTCTGGCAAGCCCAATGGAGACAAATTCAGATCTATTGGTCAAATATGATCAAAACCAATCTAAAGCAATGCCAGTAAGCCCTGAAAGGTGCTCTAGGCGATATGGAGAAGAATATGGTGATCCATCGTTTCAAAAGCTGCTGACAAGTCCAAAAGAATTTGAAGTGACGAGGAGCCACAATCAATATTGATCAGCAGATCATTAGTCACACACACGAAGGCTTTTTCAGTACTATGAGCGGTATGGAAACCAGGCTGAAATTTATCTAGAATACTGTCGTTTTGCAGGTGTTCTTGAATATAAACAAACTACTTTCTCCAGAACTTTGGCAAAAAGGGAAGGTTAGAAACAGGTCTATAGTTTGCCAGGTCTTGGGGATCCAGGGTGGGTTTTTTTAAAGAGGGGTTTGAGTATGCCAGATTTCAGTGCTGGGGGTATGTAAACTGATTTAAGAGATTAATTTACTATAGTGGTGATAAGGAGACTGAGGAAGGCAATGTTGGCCTTGATCTAGGATGTTCGGATGGGGTCAAGAGCACATGAAGAGGATTTCATAATCCTCACAGTGGTCTCAACTTCCTTCACACAGACCTCAAGAAAAGAGGTAGGAGTTCATAAGCTGTAAATTTGTGGTTGGAATAAAAGTGTGGATGGGAGTGGTGAGGGCCAATTGAATTTTCTGGATTTTATTACCAAAAAAAATGACAAAAATGTGTTGCAAAGGTCGTCAGTAGGGTTGTTGAGTGATGCAGTTCGGGGCTGAAGAATATGAGTGATAGTGGAAAAAAGTACTTTGGAATTACTAGGGATATTTAAATTTATAGATGAATAAAATTGGGATTGAGAATCTTTGAAGGACCTTGCATACATTTTAAGGTGCTCCGGATAAGCTAGCTTGTGGTCTAGGAGACGAGATACTAAAAAACGTCTCTTGAGCACTCAACTTGCTGCCTTCAATTTGCTCAGCTCAGAGTTAAACCATGGGGCTGAATGTGAGAAGGCAACGGTCCTCTCTCTAACTGGAGCATGATGGTCCAAGATGCTAGAGAGGCTGGTGTTCTAAAAGTCCACTGCATTGATGATGGATACTGAAAAGGAAACAGGAATTAGACTCTTAATATCAGCTGTTAAAAGATCAGGATTAATTTTTTTCAGATTTCTGAAAGAAATCTGCCGCTTTGGCTGGATAGCACAATCTGAAAAGGGAAGCTCAATGTAAACAATTTTGTGATCAGAAACACCCATATCATAAACAGAAAAATGTTTAACGCCTAAGGAATTTGTAATGACTAAGTCATGTCCACGAGAGTGTGTAGGGAATTTGATATGCTGTTCCAAGTCCAGACAAGTCTAGAAGATGAAGATATTCAACAGCTTGATGACTGGTTGGAGTATTCACATGAATGTTAAATCCCAACTATAAGCATGTTAGAGTGTGTGGAACTGAACATGGACAGAGAGTCAGAGAAAAAAAACAAATGAGGTTTTGGGGCCTATAGAAAAGGAGCACAGTCATTGAATAAGGAGGTTTGGAGCAGAAAGCCAAGCACTCAAAGACAGACAGGTCAGTCAAAGTCACAGGAGAAAAATTACAGCTAAGCCACCTCCACAACCAGAGATCTGTTCTCTCTGAATATATTTATATCCAGCCGGACAGGCTTTATTAAGAGCAGCAAAACTGTTTGGCTGGTGCCAGGTCTCAGTAAGACACATAATGTCTAAATCCTTTTCCCAAATGTGCTCCTGAATAAGAGATGCTTTGTTACGCAGAGACTGCGTGTTGAACAGTTCAGTTTTAAGACAAGACACAGCTATGTGTCTTTTAATAGGCATGAAAAAATTAAAATCCACCCCACGTTTTCCATCCTGGGCCCAAGGAGAGACAGGATCCACTGTAGGCAGTTTGGAACTACAAGTCCAGAATGAGGCAGCATTCTGATGACGCGACTCTTGTGCGCCAGATTGCACAGCTGGCCAGATAACCAGTACAGAGGACCCAGTCCAACACAAAACTAACTTTCTCTGGGATCTTCTGTGGATATATGGAGGTTAGACCCAGCCTTCTGATGATAGAGATGTCCAAAGGACCATCAAGTATTCAGCAGCAGAGTAGGTTAGCATCATGCTAGTAAGATTCAGCGTCATACAGTGGCCTCTGGATGCTGGAATATGGAGTGAGCAACCCAATGTCTTAGACTTAAAGACTTTTTTTCTCTCTGTTCCTGGTGGAAGGCGGACATGTTTTCTTTTCTCTCTCTCCCTCTGTCTCCTGAACTGCCACCCCCCGCCTCTCTGCCCTGCTTTCTTTCTGAGGCTTTTTTTTTTTTACATATTTTCTGGAATTTTTTAAACCATGGATCTGCCTAGTGGTCAAGCTTTGGTTCCTGGGACTCGGCCGGGCCAAGTCCGTAGAAAAGACAGGATGCCATTTCCACGTGGGCCCACCACCTGCGAGGGGGGCCGTCAAGAGTGGGTGCCATGTGAGCTGGGCGACAGATGAGGGAGGGTCCCTGGCCATGTTCATTCTCTGTGGCATAAAGTAGTTCTATGGACAAGGAATGTCACCTCACTAGTGCACTGGCAGGTAAGGAGCCGAAGCGATACCAACTAGATATAGTTGGGCTCACCTCTACACACAGCTTGAGCTCTGGAACCCAGCTCCTGGAGAGGGGCTGGACTCTTTCCTACTCTGGAGTTGCCCAAGGAAAGAGGCATTGGGCGGGTCTGGGGATACTCACAAGTCCCTGGTGGAGTGCCTCCAAGTGTGTGTTTTCCATGGTGAATGAGAAGGTAGTCTCTCTGTGGCTTCAAACTGCAGGAGAGAAGGTTCTGACTGTTGTTTGTGCTTATGCACCAAACAGCAGTTCAGCTTACCCAACCTTCCTGGCGTGTCTGGATGTGTCCAGGAAGGGGGAAAGATGATACACATCTACAAAAAAAAAAAACTAACTCATAAACATTGGGGAAAAAAAAAACAAACATTTTTTGACAGATATTATGGCTTCAAAACAAGTTAAATAGAAACTAATGTGGCAGCAGGCGTGTCACAGAAAATGTACAATTGAAATTTGTTGCAACAGCCCCACTTTAAAATTACCTTTAAGGCACACAGACTCGTTACAGATAAGGTCAGAGATGATTTCCTTCAGTTTAACAATATTTTATTTGCTGTATCTGCATCTGTTATTTCTGTATAAAAATATATATTAAGTTAAAACCACAATCACTCACACACTAGACAGTTTGGGGGCTCAACTCTGGGACTGCAGGGAGAGCAGGGTAGTGGCCTAAACAAAAACACAGCAAGCAAAAACAAGAAACAACAAAGCATAAAATAAGAAAAATAGTGCACCACAAACCATAAGAAGGACCACCATCTGAAGAATCCACAACCAACACCAAGAGCTGGCTACGGCCCCGTCACAAATATAAAAGAAATTAGAAAACTTACAAAACATTCAATTTACATACACACAAATGAACCCAAGTCAAAGATATTAAAAACAGTTCAGTCCAGACTGCGACAGGTGGCCCAGCAGCAATAGGCTTAGTGCATTCAATGCTCTGTCCTGAAGCCGAGATGAACCAACAAGGCCACAGAAGAAGACGGTACGCATACAGAATAGCACCAGCGCGAACGTCAGTTGAGCTGGGCATCACAAACAATCCCGATGTGGGACAACAGGCAAGAAGCCCGCAAAGGGCAAACAGCAGTGTATGAGCAAGAATAAATAATGTTAAAAAATTCAATTTATTTACTCCGGGTACTCCGGTTTCCTCCCACAGACCAAAAACATGCATGTTAGGTTAATTGATGACTCTAAAATTGTCCCTAGGTTTGAGTGAGAGTATGAATGGTTGTTTGTCCCGTTTGTCTATATATGGCCCTGCGATGGATTTGCGACCTGTCTAGGGTGTCCCCCATCTCTCGCACAGTGACTACTGTGGATAGGCACCAGCTCCCTGCGACCCGGAATGGAGAAGCGGGTAAAGAAAATGGATGGATGGAAGTTCAATTTAAAAACCGATAGAAATGAGCATTACAATTACCACTCAAGCGCAAAAATGTAGCTCCTATGACAGGAGAGACCAGGTAAACTTCTACTGGCGGCCTATCAAAACAATGGAGGTTGAGCTGAAGCTAGGCTAACTAACACATGGAAAATAGGGGAAAATTAACAGTCCCTCCAGGATTTCGCGGGCATTTTTTGCGATTGTTGCGGGCTAAAATGCCTGATTTCGCGGGGCATTTTCCTAAAAGTTGCGTTTTTTTTTTTACTAAAATCAATAAAAAAACATAACTTTTAATATATTAAAAAAAATACTTACTAGTTTTGTAAGATATTTACCAACAAACATTGACATTATCAAAAGGTGCTTTATTTGAGAACTTTGATAGTTTATAAACTGACATTCATGACCATTTCTGGATTGTGCAGACACAAAGTGTTTGTTGATGCGTTTATGTTTGATGATTACACTGCAGGACGTGCAAAACAGCTTCCCCCACTCTCGTACAGCTGGGTAGGAAACTGGTTTGCGACCGCAGTGAAGTTAGTTTTAAGTTGGATATTGGATATTCGTGCTCCGCGGAGTTAGCGGCGTCTAGTTCACGGCTGACCCGAAACAGAAGCGCTGATGTCGGCCAGCCGTTCTCTGCCGGCCCCTTCCCGCGCGGCGGTTCACTTAAGGACGGCTAAGTCAGCCGTGAGCTAGACGCCGCTAACTCCGCGGAGCGCGAATATCCAATATCCAACTTAAAACTAACTTCACTGCAGTGTTTTGCTGAAATCTTTGTGGGCAAATGTGAAGCATTGGCACACATTTTGGCTTTCGTCGCTGCTCCTGTATGCTCCCGGCATTCTGATGTTAACAGGATGTGAGGTCACATCTCTTCTTCGTGAGTTATTTGGGGTTATTTTGGTTAAAGTTGCGGGAAAGTTGCAGTGTTTTCGGCAAAGTTGCACAAAGTTGCGATTTCACGGGGTTTGCTTGATTTTGCGTTAATAGTTGCGATCACAACATCGCAAAATCCTGTAGGGTCTGACTTAAGAGATCAAGTGTCCTTCGCGCAGCATTCACGAGTGCATTTGAGTGCAGCTGGTGTCACATGGTGACAGGAAATATAAATTAGTGATGGGACATCTGAAGCCAGGCTTCGAGGCGTGTATTGTGTAAAAAGGCCCCGATGAAGCCCCGCTTCCGAGCTTGTGTCAACAAACAAGGCCTCGCATTACATCTGCCATGTCATTGCTTCATTTTGCGTATCGTTTTTCAAAATAAAAGCACTATGAACCCTGTTGCTTCGTGGGTTGTAGTAGGTGGTTTGGTAGTGCGTCAGCAGAGCAGTTTTCATCAGCAGTGGTTGAAATGGAGCCATCAAAAAAGAGAAAAACCTCTCATATCTGGGATATACATATTTGTAATATTAAAAACCAACACTAGAACTCCCAGGAAGAGATGATTTTAAACAAATTCTGTTTTTCAGGAAGCAAGTTTCAAGCTCAAAGTATTCAGAGTCTGCCCCAACAATCACTCAATTCCCAATACACTAAAGTACAACATATCTTCATTGTCAAATAAGTTCATGACATAAAAGAAAAACCAACACAACCACTGATGGTCAAGGATTAGATTGGCTACAAATCATTTTAATAATTAAAACATGACAATTAAATATGATTTAATTGATTCCCCTATTGCTAAACATGAGTTTGATTAAAACTTTGTGACAATATTGCATTTACAAATTTTTGAAAGTATGATCTTTAAATGTTCTTTAATAATCCATCTTCAAAGGTATATTCTTTGAAGCTGATTTTAGGGGCGCAGTGAGACACTCGACTGAACTCCTCCATCTTTTTCTGAGAAATGTTTTCAGAAGTGGTTGTATCCACACAAATTACCCTAACTCTGAAAGGAACATTTTAGACATTTTTGAAGTGTGGCTCTGTGGAAAGGTTACAGATAATTAATATATTTTTAAGACTATTTTTGTACTTTAAGTCAAGTCAAGTCAAATTTACTTATATAGCACTTTTCAGCAATAAAATAAATGAGCAAGAGTAACATTAACAGATGAGAAACTAAGCAAAGAAACTAGGATATAAAAAACTTATCTAAAACAAGTCATACTAAGTCATACTAAAGAAAAACTGAGGAAAACCAAACTAAGATATAATAAACTGATCATGAGTTTACATAAACTAAACTAGGATTTAAAAACCTCAAATGAACAGATCAGAAATTAAACTAAGATAGACTAAACAAAAGGTTCCAGAAAGCTAACTAAGAGTACTAAAGACCAACTAGGAGTTAAAAACATTTCAATAACAGGCCAACTAAAGGTGTCAGAAGGCTTTAAAAAATAAATAAATAAATATAAATTTATTTCAGACACAGGCTAAACTAGACTAAACTTAAGTGAGCAAAGGCAGGATAAAATTTAGTAAGTCCCACTAAAATAAAATAAACTGAGGAAAACCAAACTAAGATATAATAAGCTAACGTAAACCAAACTACAATTTAAGAACCTCAGCTGAACAGACTAAGATAACCTATATCTTTGCTAAAGCTAATTCAACTAAAGTTTCAGCTAATTCAACTACGCTAAGCAGACATTGTAGGACGGAGCAATATTAAACATAGAGATAAGAGAGAGGGTGCCAGCAAAGACGTTGAGATTAAGGTGGTGGAACACCCACGGATACTGTTCCAGATAGATCTCTCTACCATAGTCCTGATAGTGATGGAAAGTTTTTTCAGCCGGCCTTGGGACCTAGCTGGCACAGATCCACAGGTGTCCTGGTGGAGGGAAACTGATGGGAGAAGAGCATCAAGTTTACATAACATCCAAGAGAATTTTGAGATAGCCAGTCTTCCAAGGCCGACTCAGTGGAGCCAGCTTCAGATATCAGATGTTTAGACTCCAGTTAGGAAGAAAACACATTCAAATGATCTGTTTGTCTTAAAACCACTCTGCATACTTGTTTCTGATCATGATTAGAATGCCACAATTAGTGCTAATCTTAAACAGAAATATGACATACTCTGGTTTCAATCTTTTAAAAGCTATGGATCAGAATAAAGAAACTATCTTGTCATATTTCATTTATAATATTATACTACTATACTAGGATTTTACTGAAGTGTGAACACCCTTACAGCTTTGTTCAACCAATGTGGTTTAATGTGGCTCTTTAGCAACACCGCAGCCTTTATGAGCTCACCCAGCTACACATCCCTTCATCCAACCACATAGTGCCTCTTAAACCTACCCCTACCCCTAACACCATCCTGCATGGAACAAATAACTGCACTGTGCCCACTCACACCACACTTGACCATGCATGTTTTGAAGTGTTTGTTGAATTTACCCCGAACCCTAATACATGAAGACTGCTTGTTGTTTTCTTCCTCCATCTTGCGCCTTCATCCACTTGCTCTTCTCTCTAGGGGTGTGGGCTGTATCCTATATGAGATGGCAACAGGTCGTCCAATGTTTCCTGGTGCCACTGTGAAGGAGGAGCTGCATTTAATTTTTAGGCTCATGGGTAAGGAATCATCTTGTATCATTACTGTAAAGAATAAAATATATAATGAGATGTGTACCTTTTAGCCATTTCACTGAACTGAAACTGTGGGAGACTAATTGGTGACTCAAAATTGCAAGAAAATGGCTAAGTTTTCAGTTGCATTCTCACTGAAGTCTAAATTTTTGAGGACCCACCTTTTCAACTGAGTTCATTACAATATGTTCATGAAGGACTGAAGTAGAAATAGAACCTGACAATTATTTCATTTTCCCAGACACACCCAACTTTATGTATTACATTAACTCTAAATTATTGTTGTACAGAGCATGTAAAAAGCTTGCTTTTCAAATTGTTTAAAACATTTTGTTTTTTTTAAAAACATGACAAGGTTTTACCTTAATTTATGTATTAAATTTTTTTACACAAGCAATGGCTAGTTGCAGCCCAGTGAGATACTGCCCAAAAGTACAGCAGTGGCAAAAACATGATCTGGTCAAATAATTTTTTGAACAAGGAGGAAAATCATTTTTTAAATTGTCAGATTTTACCATTGCTACTGTGTGGGACTCAGCCAGATAAAACCCCTAAAACATCTAAACATCACAGAGACAGTTCAATATTCCTCTACAGCATTTGGGTCTGATTCACAGCTACCCTAAATATTCAAAGTTTTGAGTGCCAACACATGTTCTATCCATTATTACACCAAATGTTTTACATTGTATTCCCAAATACCCAGTAAAGCCCAAGCAGTAAAGTAAATTGGTGTGTCAAATCCAATCCAGTGTGTTTATTTATAAGCGTGCAAACATCACATTGGCGACGAGGATTGAAAACGACAATACATCCAGACGGCAGCTCCATTCCGACAGGCTAAGTACCAGCTAGCAGCTAGCTAACCAGCTAACACCAATGACACAAGCCAGAGTGAACCATGTCGCTAACAACTACACCGGACAAAATGGGTACAGAGGTTTGAGAACTACACAGCTGCTTTCAACATTTCGGGGGATGTGCAGCTGAAAGCTTTACTGTTACACTTAGCTGGTGAATGTGTACATGATATTTACGACACGCTAGCAGCAAGCCCAGACAAGTATGCAGATGTAAAATTGAAGCTTGACACGTATTTTACACAGAAGAAAAATGTCCTATACAAAGTATATGTCTTCAGAAAAGCAGTACAACACCCAAGTGAAAACCTAGACACATACTGCACACAGCTCTGCATGCTTGCAAAACATTGCAGATTTACTGATGTGGATCTAGAAATTAAAGGGCAATTAATTCAAAGCTGTACGTCGTCCAAGCTCCACAGACGAGCACTGAGAGAGCCCGATATGTACCTACAAGATCTTCTGGATTATGGATCGATCGAAACCAAAATTTCCTGTCCAAAGCTACAACACAAAGCCCAAAGGGTATCATAAGCATCACAAAACCTCTAAGAAAGTGTTCTCAATCACCAGCTCAACACAAGGTGACAAAAGGGATTCATCTTGCAGTAGTGATGAATATGTATTTGTCACAACTAGTGCAGATAAAAAGAAAACACCAATGTCTCATATTAAACTAGGAGCTGTTGAGATCTCAGGGATATTGGATTCAGGCACCACAGTGAACATCATCAGTGAATCTGCCCTAGACCTGCTATCGCCACAACCACAATTAATCCCACCTGACACTAACGTTTTTTCCTATGGCTGTTCTACCCCGCTACAACTAGCTGGCATGTTTCAATGTGAAGCAGAAGAAAACGACAAAAAAACTAAATGCAAATTCTACGTGAAAACAGGCAAAGGCTGCTCCCTGCTAGGATATGACACAGCTGTTCAATTAGGCCTCATCAAAGTGGTGCACAATGTCTCAGCCACACCAGGCCCCACAGTGGCAGACAGGCTTGTAGACAGCCACCCAGAACTTTTTCAAGGCATAGGCAAACTGAAGGATTTTCAAGTCAAGCTCCACATAGACACCAATGTTCAGCCCACATGTCAGCCACACAGACAAGTCCCATTTCACATCCATCAGAGAGTAGAACAAGAACTCCAAAAGTTAGAAGACAATGATATCATAGAGACACTGACTGGGCCTACAACTTGGGTCTCCCCAATTGTGACTCCACCCAAACCCAAAAACTCGAATGAAGTCAGAATCTGTGTAGATATGAGACAGGCTAATACTGCTATCCACGTCATTTTACTCCCACTATGGACGATGTCATCCATGAGTTGAACGGAGCAATGGTCTTTTCCAAACTTGACCTAAGGGCTGGCTACCTTTAGCTAGAACCCCACCCCGATAGCAGGTACATCACAACATTCAGCATGCCTAAAGGTCTGAGGAGGTACAAACATCTTAACTTTGGCATGTCATCAGCGGCAGAGGTATTTCAAAATGCCATTTGCCAGGCCCTACAAGGGATTGAGGGTGTGAAGAACCTCAGTGATGACATTACCTTGCATGGAAAGACACAAACAGATCATGACAAAAACCTCACAACAGTGTTCCAGAGACTCAAAGAGAGAGGTCTCACACTCAATAAAGACAAATGTGAGTTCAACAAATCTAGGCTGGAATTCTTTGGATTCATCTTCCAAGCTGGTGGCATATCTGGTGACCCAAGGAAAGTCACTGCAATCAAGGAAGCCAGCGTGCCGGAAAACCCTACTGAGGTGAGAAGCCTGCTAGGCATGGCGACATACTGCTCGCGTTTCATTAAAGAGTTCTCTTCAATTTCAGCACCACTTTGTGAACTGACCAAGAAAGGCACACAGTGGTGCTGGGGCCCATCCAAGCAAAAGCCCTGCAAAACCTAAAAGACAGCCTAACCGGGAGACTGTGATGTCTTTCTTCGACCCCAACAAAGACAGAATTGGTCATGGACGCAAGTCCTGTTGGCCTAGGAGCTATTCTTGATCAACTTGGAAAGAAGGGAGAGCGACACACTATAGCATACGTTAGCCGTGCTTTAAGCAATGTCGATAGACGCTACTCACAGACAGCATGAGAAGCATTGGCAATAGTACAGAGCTGTAAACATGTCCATCTGTATCTGTATGGACATCCTTTCACTTTAGTTACTGACTACAAAGCGCTGGAAGTAATATGGAGCAACCCTCGTTCAAAACCACCTACAAGAATCGAATGTTCGTATAATCTACGGAAAAGGAACTGATAACCCAGCCAACTACATGTCCAGACATCCGATTCCCATACAGACTGGAAACCACGCAAGAGGAACAAAGGTAGCTGAAGAGTATGTTAACTTCCTGGCACAGCAGGCCACACCTAAAGTGATGACCTTAGCTGACTTCAAAGAGGCAACCCTCACAGACAGTCTTACAAAAGGTTATTGCACACTTAAGAGACAACACCTGGCACCAGGTCAAGGATGACTCACAAGATGTCACCATGCTACAAAAGTACAAGCAAATCTGCAATGAACTGACAGTGTCAAACAGGGACGATATTCTTCTTCGTGGCACTCGAATCGTCATCCCCTCAAGTCTGGAGGACAGAGTACTACAATTAGCCCACAAGGGACACAAAGGAATTGTTGAGACAAAGACATTGTTCGGGTCAAAAGTATGGTTCCCTGGCATGGACAAAAAGGCAGAGCTCGTAGTTAAGAACTGTTTAGCCTGCCAGGCAAACACCCCAGTAATTCACCTTGAGTCCCTTCAAATGTCAGAATTACCAGAATCACCGTGGCATACAGTCAGCACTGATTTTTATGGCCCGCTACCAACTGGTGAGTACTTGCTAGTTATAGTTGATGAATACACACGCTTCCAATTGTTAAGGCTGTTAGGTCTATTTCAGCAAATACTGTTATTCCTGTCCTGGACAAAATATTTTCAATGTTCGGAATTCCCAGATGTCTCAAAACAGACAATGGACCTCCTTTCAACAGTGAACATTTTTCAAAGTCTCTGCAAGACCTGGGCTTCCAACACAGGAAGATAACGCCTCTCTGGCCACAAGCAAACGGAACAGCGGAGCGTTTCATGTGTACATTGGGAAAAGCAGTCAGAGTGTCGCACAGCCAAGGCATCGCATGGCAGCAGACATTAAACACATTCCTCCGTGAGTACTGCTCTACCCCGCATAGCACCACAGAAGCATCTCCAGCAGAGCTCATGTTCCAACGGAAGATCTACACAAAGATTCCAATCTTCTCTAATGTTGTAGAAAACACCAGTGACCATGTGATCAGAAACCGAGACCGAAATGCAAAGGCAAAAATTAAACAGATGTACGTCATCGTGCAAAGCCCAACACTCTCAAACCTGGCGACACTGTACTGTACAGACAACTGAAACGCAGTAAGCTGACAACATCCTACAACAGTGACCCCTACACTGTAACCCTCCTGAATGGCTCAATGGTTACCGCCAGCAACAATGGACATTTGATCACAAGAAACTCCTCTTTCTTCAAAAGGATCAGTGCCAGTGTCCAACATTCTTCACCTGATTCTGGAAATGAAGACAGACATTACTGTTCCACCACCACCAGCTCAGCCCCGGCGACACCGAAGACGACCATCATACTTAAATACCTATGAGTTAGGTTGAAAGGATATAAAGACAATAGCGTTATCAACATATTATTATTTTTAACAATTTGTGTTCAACAGTAATTAAAGACTGATCTACATTTTGATTTAGCAGTTCATGTTGAACATAGCACCAGAGTTAGTTTGTTCTCTCAATTCACAATACCAGTGTTATTATTGTGTTGATTTATTTGGAATCAGTGTTATTTATTTTACAGACTGTTAGTGAACACACCAGAGAACGGACAACATCTAGAGACAGACGTGTAATGATGTAGTGATGTATGAGAAGCATTTTAATATGCAGTGACCAGTAAAGCAACATCGACTCCAATCCAGTGTGTTGATTTATAAGCGTGCAAACATCACACTTCTGATTAAATTTTACGACTCATTAATGTTAAAATGTTGATAATTCTGCATTTTCATTTTTATACTGAAAATGTCAGTTTCTTATTATGGCAAATGAAAAAGCATTTATTTGTTGTGTAGGCACTCCAGCAGAAGAGACCTGGCCTGGTATCAGCAGTAATGAAGAATTTAGGTCCTACCTCTTTCCTCAATACAGACCTCAAGCCCTCATCAACCATGTGCCCCGGTAAAGTTAAATCATTTCTGTTTGTTTAGTTATTAGAGTGGTTACTGAGAGTGGTACATGCTAACATGCTAAAATTTGATTTGTTGATTACCATTGCAACAGACAATGCTAATGTTTGTTGGGATGTCAAGCAAAATTGTGTTATCAAAAAAGTTAATACTCAGAAAATAATTCAGATTTCTTCTACCTTAAACATTAATTTTTTTGATAACACAAAAAAGTAATAAAACAATACTCAGAAAATAATTCAGATTTCTTCTACCTTAAACATTGTTTTTTGTTTTTAACATGTTCAAAATAAAACCTTGTCAGTCAATCACTTAATCAAAATCCAAGATTCGGATGGTATGAGCAAAATTACCAGTTTCACTGTATCATATAGTCTAATTGTGTTTAATATAAGTATTCCAATAATATCACATTTTCCTTATTACATCACTAATAATATATATATATATGTGTGTGTGTGTGTGTGTGTGTGTGTGTGTGTGTTCATATTAAAACAATGCAAATTAATGATTAATGTGTTTACAGTCACAGTGTTCAAAGTCAGAGTCAAATATTTCAAGTACTCATGCCAAAAGACACTGCCAAAAGACAAAAAAGACAAAAGAACTACCTTAATATTTTGTGGCATAGATTCAGTAAGGTGTTGGGAAAATTCCTTAGAGATTTTGGTTCATATTGACATGATAGCATCATGCTGTTGCTGCAGATTTGTCAGCTGCACATCCATGATGTGAATCTCCTGCTCTTCCAAATCTCAAAGGTGCTCAATTAGATTGTGATCTGGTGGCTATGGAGATTGTTGGATTTCAGTGACTCCAGATGCATCAGAGCAGGCAATATTTTCACAATTTCGTATTGTCCAGTTTCAGTGAGTCTGTGTGAACTGTAGCTTCAGTTTCCTGCTGACAGGAGTGACACCCAGTATGGTCTTCTGCTGTTATAGCCAATCTGCTTCAAGGTTGGACCTGTTGTGCATTCAGAGATGGTATTTTGCAGACCTTGGTTGGATTAAGTGGGTTTTGAGCTACTGTTGCCTTTCTGTCATCTCAAAACAGTCTGTGCATTCTTCTCTGACATCTGGCATTAACAAGGATTTTTTGTCCATACAAATGTCTCTCACTAAATATTTTCTCAATTTTGGACCATTCTCTTAACCCCTAGAGATGGTTGTGTGTAAAAATCCCAATAGCAGTTTCATAAATACTTAGATCAGCCCATCTGGCACCAACAACCATGCCACATTTAAAGCCATTGAAATCCTCTTTCTTCCCTATTTTGTTGCCCTGTTTGAACTTAAACAAGTTGTCTTCACCATATCAATATACCTTAAGGCATATAGTTACTGCCATGTGATTGGCTGATTAGCTGTTTGTTTTAAAAAGCAGTTGAACAGGTGGACCTTATAAAGTGGCTGTTGAGTGTATGTTCATGATGACTGGGTGATTTTGATGAGGACACCAGATATAGTGATAGCAGAGAGCAAGGGAGCAACAATGACTCTTTCTGCTTCCCTTACTGTTCATTGCAGTTTGTTCTGTGTCACCCCCTGGGTGGGGGTGACACAGCTGAGGTGAAGCTCTTTATGGGGTGGTCGACGAGCAGTAACACATCCCACCTGTGGCAGCAGGGTACACAAAAAGTAAGGAGGTTCTCTCTAGTGAAGAGAGTTCCCCCACCCCCGGAGGTCAGGGACCGTAACACTTTGTCACTCCCAAAGAGAACCTCAACATCTTCAGCTCTGCCATTTCCAGTTTTGTCTCCTGTCTTTTTGTCAGTCCCGCTGTCTCCAGACCATACAACATAGCTGGTTTCACAATTGTCTTGTAAACCTTTCATTTGACCTTTGCTGCCACCCTTTTTTCACAAATCTTTCCTGAAACATGTCTCCACCCACTCCATCCTGCCTGGACTCTTTTCTGCACCCCTTTTATTACACTCCCCATTTTCCTGGACAGTCGACCCTAAGTACTTGAAGCCCTGCACCTTTGTGATCTCTGCTCCTTGTAGTCTCACTGTTCCACCTGCCTCCCTCTCATTCACACACATATCCTGTCCTTTATCTTCCACTGGTTCCCCTTTCTCATCACAGACCACAATGTTATCTGCAAACATCATAGTCTACTGAGATTCCTGCCTGACCTCATCTGTTAGTCTGTCTATCACCAGAGTAAACAAGAAAGGGTTCTGAGCCGATCCTTGATGCAGTCCCAACTCCACATTGAAGCTATCTGTCACTCCTACAGCACCCCTCACCAATGTCTATGTCCTGTACCAGTCTAACATACACTCACCGGCCACTTTATAAGGTACATCTGTCCAACTGCTCATCAACACAAATGTCGAATCAGCCAATCACATGGCAGAAACTCAATGCATTTAGGCATGTAGACATGGCCAAGATGATCTGCTGCAGTTCAAACTGAGCATCAGAATGGGGAAGAAAGGTGATTTAGGTGACTTTGAACAAGGCATGGTTGTTGGTGCCAGATGGGCTGGAGTATTTGAAACTGCTGATCTACTGGGATTTTCACACACAACCATCTCTAGGGTTTACAGAGAATCAAATCAAATCAAATCAAATTTATTTATAAAGCACATTTAAAAACAACTGTTGTTGACCAAAGTGCTGCACACATAAACATTCAATACAAACATACAAAAATACAATAACATTACAATTATCACAATGTATTAAAAGCCAGTGAATATAAATGTGTTTTAAGAAGAGATTTAAAAACACCAAGTGTTGAAGCCTGTCTAATATGGAGGGGCAGCTGATT
>NC_051433.1:27155327-27168711 GCF_001649575.2 Kryptolebias marmoratus | reverse complement strand
ATCTGAGTATCATCTGCATATGAATGAAAAGAAATATTAAATTTTCTAAAAATGGAACCTAAGGGGAGCATGTAAATGGAAAACAACAGAGGTCCAAGAATGGATCCTTGAGGTACTCCACATGTGAGGGGAGCTGAGGGGGAAGTAAATTCTCTGATATTTACAGAGAAACTCCTATCTGACAGATAAGACCTGAACCAGTCCAGTGCAGAGCCTTTGATACCACATAAATCAAGAAAAATCCGAAAAAGAGAAACAATCCAGCAAGCGTTAGTTCTGTGGGTGCAAATGCCTTGTTGATGCCAGAGGTCAGTCCTCTTGTTGTTCCATTTCTTCCAACCTCTTCCTCTGGATAACTTTATGTACCACAGGGTTTCCTTATCATCTTTTGTCTGGCCAGATGACACACTAAGTACCTTCCTACCTGTTTCTCTAATCACTGTGGCTGTAGTAGCCCAGTCATCTGGAATCTCTTTCTTACCACCCAGAGCCTTTAACAGCTCGTTTCTGAACTCCTCACAAACTTCTTCCATCCTCAACTTTCACCATTTGATCCTTTTCTCTGCCTTTACTCTTTTCCCTTCTTCACTACAACTCTCATCCTACACATCCTGACACTCTTTTCACATCGACTACATTTCTTGCTAACTAATCCGTGTATCATTCATTTTTTCCATTTTCAATAGGCAATTAAAAATCAAATAATAAAGAGCTGACTGGTTATTTTGTTTTTTGTTTTTTTATTATAACACCAAAAACAAACAAAAAAAACCCTGGTTTTTCATGTTTCACTTTTAGGTTCAGATCGAAAACACGAAATGGAAAAACAGCACCAGGACAGAATTTGATTTTCATATTTAATTGGTCAGGTTTAGGTGACCCGGAAGTGGCTCTGTGTGTTGCAAATAAAGTAATGCAGTGGATGCTATGGCAGTGCTAGAACCACACACTATTTTGATCCAGGAGTTTTATACCAGTGGTTTGAGCCTCGAAACAATACATAAGTCTCCATGGCTGATAGGTCTGACTGGCTTATCTGGTCCTGATCGATCGATATTGCACAGACATAAATAGGTAAATGCCTTATTACGTGCTGGA
The DNA here is from genome assembly GCF_001649575.2 of Kryptolebias marmoratus. Lineage (NCBI taxonomy): Eukaryota > Metazoa > Chordata > Actinopteri > Cyprinodontiformes > Rivulidae > Kryptolebias > Kryptolebias marmoratus. Next base: position 27,167,613 of record NC_051433.1, on the reverse strand, counting down.
ACGCATCCAGCGTCACCATCATATTAGACAAATCTCTCCTCTCTCTAAGAGCCAACAGGAGTAACTGCAGAGCGAGCAGCTATGACCGAATTTTATACCATGTGGGATTACCTTTCACAAGTAAGATTGAACAATAATTCTGGTTATTTCACCATTTATAATATTATGTTATTGTGACAAACAACTAAATGCTAACAGGAGGAGCTGGTGCTCTCTCTCTCTCATTATCTTTTGCTGTTTTTTTCTTCACATTGTGAATGTTTCACAGAAACACAGATTCAAGGAGGCAATGGAAAGTTGCAGTAAGAGGGGAGGGTTTTGTTGCTTCAGAGTCGTTTCAGCTCTAGTGAAAGAGGACTTTCACAGGACCAGCTTAGAGATGCTGACCCCATCTGGCAACTTCCCAGCTCATCTCCAAATAGGAGTTGTTTCAGGATTGTGTGTGTGAGAAAGTGAAATAAATTGAGATGAACAATCAAACTTGTTTTGTAATAAAATATGAAATGTATTGATATACATTTATTAATATGCTATATCAATCAATCAATCAATCAACTTTATTTCTATAGCACATTTTAAGAACCACAGGGGGAGCCAAAGTGCTGTACAATAGATAGATAAAAACAGTAAAACGGAAATAGATAAAACAAATAAACAGATAAAAAGATAAATGGATAAAAAGAGACATACACATACGGGTTCACAGCAGGTATGTTTTAGGTGCCAAGAAAGACAAAAATCACAGTGTGTTAAAAGCCAAAGAATAAAAGTGTGTTTTTAAAAGAGATTTAAAAACAGGAAGAGAGGAGACCTGTCTGACACTCAGAGGTAAATTGTTCCAGAGCTTGGGAGCAGCAACACCAAATGCTCTGTCTCCTCTTAGCTTCAGTCTAGTTTTGGGGACTGCCAGCAGTGACTAATCAGCTGATCTTAGGAATCGGGGCGGGCAGTAAGGCTGAAGCAGCTCAGATAGATATGGTGGGGCCAGGTTGTTCAAGCATTTAAAAACAAATAACAGGAGCTTAAAATTAATTCTGTAGTGCACAGGGAGCCAATGAAGGGACACCAAGATGGGAGTAATGTGCTCGCGCCTACAAGCCCGAGTTAACAGGCTAGAGTGGTCTGGCTAATGCCTACATACAGTGTATTACAATAATCAAGACGAGCTGTAATAAAAGCGTGGATTAATTTCTCAAGGTCAGATCTTGTTTGGATTGGTTTGACCTTTGATATTTGACGAAGCTGATAAAAACTTTTCTGAACAACACTGCTGAGTCAAACTTGACGCCCAGGTTGGTGACACAGTCCTTGAGATAAGATGACAGTGAGCCGAGATCTACACTGGGAGTGGAACAGCAACTCAGTCCAAACAACATAACTTCTGTGTTGTTCTAATTAAGACTAAGGATATATACCATATGTCTGTCTTTGTTAAAGAGCATAAAACAAAGTATTTTAGCATAATAGCACGTATTTTTAATGTGTGAAAGTATCCTGTATCATAACTACATTTCTGTTGTTTGCAACAAACCGAACTGTGTGAAAATCGGGTATTTCAGAGAGTTATGATTATTTTAATGGGCATACAGCTTCCTCAGTACAAAGAAATAAACTGGGGGCACATGAGGGACCCAGCCAAGATGGCGGCTCGCTGACACATCAGCTCCAATAGACAGTACCAGTCTTCAAGGTGTATATGTAAATGTGTTTGGTGGCAAGTCACAAGCTAAGGTTTGATGTTTGCTAGCGCTCCTTACCAAACTTCTGGGTCACCTAAACCCAACCAATTAAATATTAAAATCAAATTCTGTTCTGTTATTCCATATTGTGTTTTTGATCTGAGCCTAAAAGTTAAATGTGAAAAACCAGGCATTTTTTCATTGTTGGTGTTTGTTTTTTTAATGAAAAACAAAAAACAAAATAACCAGTCAGTTTTTCATTATTTGATTTTTGGTTGCCTTTTTCAAAATGGAAAGAATGAATGATACACGGATTCTAACTCCTTCTTCAAGACCACCCCTGAAACAACTTAAACCCTGCCCCACTTCATATCTTTTACACATTCTAGCTCTCTACCTTTGCCTGTTATTGTCCCTACATTTAGAGTTGCTACCATAAGTCCTACACTCTTGAGTTTCCTCTTCTCCCTCTGTCTCCTGGCACATTTCCCTCCTTGTGGTCTTCGACTAACAGTAGCACAATTTCCGCCAGTACCCTGTTTGTCAACAGCACTGGTAGCGGTTGTTGATAACCAGGGCATCAACTGATCTGGTATGGTGTTACTTGGATGAACTCGCGTGTTAGTTTTGTCATAAGTGGATGCCCTTCTTGACAGAATGCTCACCATTTACCCAGGCTTGGAAGATACACTGGGTTGTGCTCCCTCATGGTTGGTTTGGATTATATCACTGAAATACAATGTAATATTTCAATATTGTAGTTTCTCTGTATTTTACACAATCATCATGTAGGTCATGTAGGTCATCATCCTGTACAAAGAGGACCTTAAAGAAAGACTAATCTTTGCATTCATTTTTTGGAACCATAAATTGGTGAGGAACTAATGTTGAACTCCCCCAAGGCAGACCTTTGCCTCCGACCCTATTTGTGATGTTCATGAACAGACTCTCAAGGTGCAATTCTGAATAGTAGGGTGTCTGATTTAGTAACCTCAAAGTTTTGCTTCTGCTTTTTGCAGATGATGTGGTTCTGTGGGTGTTTTTAAGCCACAACCTTTATTATGTACCAGGACAGTCTGCAGCCCAGTGAAAAGTGTTGAGAGTCAGCACCTCTAAGTCTTAGAGTAGATGGTAGAGTACTCCTCTGCATTGAAAGGAGTCATTTGAGGTGTCTTCTTATTAGGATGCCTTCTGGGTACTTCCCTTTGGAGGTTTTCTGGGTATGTTCCATTAAGAGGAGACCCCAGGACAGACCTCCAAAACTCACTGGAGGGTTTAAATATCCTCTCTGGCCTTGGAATGCCTTGGGATCCCCAAGAAGCGTCTTGAGTTTGTAGTTTGGGAAAGGGATGTCTAGGTTTCCCTCCTAAATCTGTCTCCATGACCCAACCACAGATAAGCATAAAAAACGGATAAACTATTATCTTAACAACTGCATTAGTGTAAAATTTTGTCATCCTTTAAATATTTGATTTGTTCTATATTTACTGGAGTTGTTTTTCATACTTTGCCAGTGTTCCATTGCTATATTTGCTGTGCAAGGCATGTAAATCTTATGCTTTATGTGTCATTTAGCTTAAGATTCCTGTTGGGGGAATCTTACAATATTATGCTGCCTAAATAAACATGAACTTAAATAGTATTCTGTACTGTTTAGGTTATATTTTTTAAAGCCTAATCTTGAATTCTTTTCATTTTAAATTTTTTTAGATCACTTGAACATTATTTGGAAAGAATAACACATGACCAATAAAAAAAATCACTTGTGTTAGGTATTTACATTTTTAAATCTTTCCATAATAATAGTACTTTAGTAACTTAACCTTTTGCTTTTTCTTGATCAGATTGGACACTGAGGGAATTGATTTGCTCTCTACTTTGTTGCTGGTATGACACAAAATAGCCATGGTCTTCACATACAAAATGAACTGTGACTTTGTGGATGTTCTTACCATCCGGTTTTGTCTTGTGTTTGCAGTACAACACCAGGAGCAGAATCTCCTCTGAAGCTGCTCTACATCACCCCTATTTCCTGAGTCTGGGGGATAACATACATAATTTGGCAGACAGTGAGTTAAAAATGCAAGCACTCATAAAAGTTTATGAAACTAATGGCAGACTTGTGTTCCCCTAATGAGGTATTTTGTCCGTTTTAACAAGTGTTCTGTCCAGAAGTTATGAATAAATAATATCTTACCAGTTGTGGATAATGTTTTGGAAGAAATTGTTTAATTCTGACAGGACTGATGACCTAACAACTAACTCTAAGGCAGCCAAGAACAAAGTAGGTTGCTACCATCTTAAAACAACTCCATTCTAAAAAATTGTCACAGCTGTTCATGCAAATACTGACTCAATGATCTTTACACCTCCTTCAGTTTATTAATACATATTTATTTACATAAAATTATTGCATCAGTAGCCAAAGGAAACATCTCCTGTCATGATTTGAGTTTTTTTATTTATTTATTTTTGTATTTGATTTAACGTTGTCACTCTTGTGTTCTGTTTTCTTGTCGTCTTTGTGATTCTGTTTTGTTGATATGTGTGATTAGTTTTTCTCATGTGTTTCCTGTGTCACTATTCACCTGTCCTCACCTCAGTTGTACTCCAGTCAGCCTGCCACTCCCACCTACACCTGTCCCAAGTTATTAATCAGTCCCCTGTGTCTACTTCCTCATCAGCCTCTGCCTTTATAATCTGTTCTTTAAGTTCCATTTCTCATTGGTTCATTATATTTGGTTTGTCTCTGCTTAGTGTTCATCCCTGTCTTGTTCTGTTACATTTTGTTCATGCCATGGTCAAACTCTGCTCCTTGTGTCATCCTGTCATGTTTCGTTAGTAAGTTTTGGTTTTGTTTGCTGCCACGTCAGCATTTTCTTTTCCTTTTTTGTTAATAAATCCGTTCTCTTTTAACTTGACATGAGTCTGCATTCTGGGTTTGCTCTGCACAGACATTACAACTTCCAGTGCAGCCTGGAGCACTACTGGGAGGATTTTTACAATACTTTCTGTCGCACATTTGCCAAAATAAGTGTATGGCACAAAATTATAATAGGATTTGCATGAACTATTGTGAAAGTTTAAATACCGGTAGTGTAGTTGTTTTAATATGGCAAAACTAGCTTTAGAAGCTGGTCTGCTTAGACCATACCAATGATCTTATAATGTCTCAGCCGAGAAGATCTACTTTCTATGCAGATTTTACCGTTTTAGAACAAGTCCAATCTTTAAAGTTTCATAAAGATCATGCAACTGCTACTTTTAAAACTTTTACATTACTATAACTTTTGCATAACACTTATTTCTGCAGAAAAATATATTACTGATGGATGTGCCCCCAGACTGAACCAGAGAAGCTATAGCTAGCTGCCGCTACTGTTATTTGTGCTTACAAATAACCATAGAGTTCTATGCATGTTTTTACCAATGTCTGTATGTCTTTGTGGGTGTGTTTGCTTGTGTTGGTATATCTGTTTGTTACTAAAATATCTCATGAACCACTGAATGGATATTATTGAAGCTAAAGTAATTGGATTGGAATGGATTTACATCTACAAATGATGAACTTTTGGAATCAACCTGATTCAAGAAACCCACCACAGCTAACTGACCTAAGAAAAAACACAAATATTTCTCTAATTCTGTCAATTCTATAGATATTGTGCTAAGATTTTGTGCACATGCTCCAAGTGCTACTGATTGCATATCTTTGTTTAAAACATCAGCATTAACTTTTAAACCATGTTGGTCTGTTAGCAAAATCTATCGTGACCTATAACTCAGACAGTTTTGATGTGGTAGTAGCTGAGAGTCATTTACAATGCATACTCTGAGTATGACATCTTGCATATTGCAGGAGATTGCACATACTGTTATTTTCAAGTTTAATCAAAATTACTACAACTTCATCATTTCTCAACATAAGATTATCTAAAACTCTTGAAAGCTCGTGGGTGATATGCATTCAAGGAATGCTAGGCTTTTAATTTAAAATAAATCCTCTAATGGTGGTAGCACTCCACTTTGATCTTGGCCACATGTGAACTAGCCATTAAGTCAGTATCTCACTGGGCTGTGAGTGTTGGTGACTTTGGAGACTCAAAATTGTGAACAAATAGGTAAATTTTCCAGTGCAGTCTCACTGAATTGCATTGGCAACCAAGTGACTAGCGAGCATTGCGGGTGCATTTATGGCAACCAATTTTTGAAAATTGCCACTTACTTTGTATGAACAGCTTGTAAAACTGTATTCTAGGTATGCACAAAATTTTGGTACTCACCTCCATCCACATCATACCTGCCTCAGCCTGCTTTGTACCCACCTTGGCAGCTGCTCCCAAAATGAAGATATGCAAGTTTGGACCACTTTTTTTAATAGTTATTATTTATCATCTGCGTGGTTTTTAGATCTGGATATTCAAGATTGTAACCTCAGATGTTTTCTGTCTTAAGAAGAGCTCCCCTACAGGTGTCAAAATACAACTCTAATACTCCAGAATCATGGACACCAATATGAAAAGGGTTTGAGATGCCTGCAACTACTCTTTGACTATTTTGATTGTTACAAGAAATTCTGGAAACTTCCATGCAAATGTCATTTGCCTGCTAATTGCCAACAGTTGCAGCCCATTGAGATATAGAGATACTGGCTTTCACTCATCAGTTTGCTCAAAAATAAACTCTGTTTCCAAACCTAGAGTTCTCATAAGGTTAACACAATAAACCACTTAAAATTTGTCAAAATAGATCTTTAAATTAATCTTTGTCCCACTTTGTTTCAGCTGCGTCAGTGTTTTCTCTTAGTGAAGTGGAGCTCCAGAAGGACCCAGGTCACCGCAGCTCAGTGTTCCAGCCTTTAAGTAAGAGAGCAGAAAATCATCTGTTTTTGGAATAGCAATTGATTTGATCTTGAAGTTTGTATTTTTGTTTTGTAATATACAAGTAATTAGATAATATTAATAAGTAATTAAAAATTGATTCTAACCTCCCACCTTCCTTTCTCACTGGCTACCTCAGTGAGCTTAATTCCTTGTTTACTTACAATTTTCTTCAGTTAAACAGTAATAAAACATAATTCATTCTTGTTGGTATAAAAAACAACTCTTTTAAAACCCAAAGGTTTTTCCCTCCCACTTAACAATGCATTGGTTTTCCCCTCCCCTCAGGTCAAGAGTCTGGGTGTCATCCTCGACAGCTCACTTTTCTTTGCATCCCACATCAATAATGTCATTCGATCTGCTTATTTCCACCTCTGCAGTATTAACCGTCTCCGTTCTTCTCTTACCCCACACTCCACAGCCATTCTTGACCATACCCTTGTGACTTCACAAATTGACTACTGCAATTCCCTTTTTTTGGCTTCCCCCATAAATCCCATCACAAGCTACAACTGGTTCAGAGCTCTGATGCTTGTATCATCACCCAAACCACCTTCTATAATTATATAGATATATTATATCTTCACTGGCTCCAGCTGAAATCTTCCAATATTTTAAAAATTCTTCTTTACACCATTAAAGCCATCCACAGTCAATTTATCTGACCTTCTGCATCACCATACCCTCCCGTCTCCTCAGATCTGCTTCCTCGATCCACTTCTTCATACCTTTAGCCGGCCTCACTACCATAGGAAGCAGGGCTTTCAGCTGCTCCGCTTTCTGACTCTAGAACTCATTACCCTCTGAAATAAGAAATATCACTGCTCTCTCATTGTTCAAATCTAGGTTAAAAACCAATCATTTTAGATCAGTTTACTCCTCATAATTCAATTTTGCCCACTTCTTTTTTTGAAGTACGTTTAACTATATTGTTTTTTTATTGTTTACATATACTCTTTGTTATTGTTTTATATTCTGTTTTACTTGTACAATGCCCTTTAGTGTAGAGAAAGGCCATTTTAAATAAAAATTATTATTATTATTAACATCAGCATGCTTCAACTTCCGTTTGTTATTTTCCAGGTCGAGGAAAGAATCGAAGACAAAGCATCTTCTAGAGCTTCTAGAGTGGAAGAGGAAAGGAGATGCACAGAGAGAGAAGCTGTCTTTTCAATCCACAATACCAAGGCCAACAAGACCCTTGATGCCTGGGCACATGCACACATTCACACACACCGGCACAAAAGAAAGCTTGTCCACTTATCTCCATGGCAGGGTCATAGTGTTTCTGAAAATAAATTTGTCCTGCACTTAAATTGTCAGATACACTCTTCTTCTAGCTCTCACAGACATGTTCTTTGTACACATTTGCACAACTAACAGCACCACACATGTTGCTATTGCACATACCAGAAAATTATTTTTCTTATTGCCCCCCTAAACACACAAAAGTATCTGTTCTAAAGTAGAAACAGGCAAAAAACTTATTAGCTCTGCAATTGTATTATAACACCTTTGACTAAAGGTAGTGTTTTGTTAAAGGGAAGCTCTGTTTGTACTTAAAAGTTAGAATTTCTAAGTCCAACTCAGCCTAAAAATGCAATATGACTGTCCTGCACATAAAAAGTTGTAATAGCTGCAGTAATAGTTTTTTTTTTCTTGTTTTTTTTTTTCCCTTGAATGTCAAAACAGATATGCGTTTAAACTTTCAAGGTAAATAAAACAAATTATAAGTGTTCAGATGACAACTGTATGTAGGTTTACTGGAACCTGGGAACTAAAGAAAAAAATTCTTGTAAACAAAATTTAAACTTTGACTTAAAAATAATTATAAACAAAATATAAATAAAACATAAATAAATTAGGAGCTAATTTTAATTGATAATTGAAAAGAATACTACTACAATGTGACTTTAAGTACTAAAAAAAACTCACGAGCCAGTTTCTTGGTTTCAGGCCACTCATGAGCCCAGCCAAACCAGTCCTCTCCTGTTTCACCTCATCTTCCCACCGTTTGGCTGCTCCTTCTTCCCACCCTTAGTTTTCCTGAGTACTGAAAACTCATCACCAACATGAAACAACACTGAGTTGCTCATGATGTTATGAGTTGCTTAGCAGAGGGTTCAAAGAGTTGCATTCTGTCACAACTCTTCCTCCCCACACTTTTGCTCCTCCACATTCTGCCTTTTTTTTCTGTCCACCGAATCCTTTGTGGATGTGCACAGTATCTGTTGCTTGTTTTTTGATTGGTGCACAAAAGGTCATGAGTGTAGAGTGAAAGACATAAAAAACATGCTTAAAATTTTAATCTTACAACTTAAAATGTAACACTAAAAACTGCTCAAAAGAAGTTGAAATAAAATGTAAATAAAGCATTAAGGAACCATATGACAAAACATCAATTTGACCATGTAAGCCTGCATTCACACTGTGATCAAAAGTGGCCTAAATCCTTTTTTTTTCACCCATATGCGACCCATATCTGATTTTTTTTTTAAACTTTTTTACAACGGTCTGAGCGTAACAAATCCAATTTTTTTTAATCCAACCCAGGTTACTTTCATATGTGGTATGGAACTGGATACATATCTAATGTTTTTCAAAGCAACCTCAATCTAAACTGTCATGTCATATGTCATCTGACATGTGAAATCGTTGGTATTCAGATCAATCAAGATTTTTTTTTAGCTACAGAACAGAAGTTCAGTTGCCTTAACCTTTTTTTCAACACTTAAGATTTGTCATGTTTTGGCTAGATGACTGAGAATCTACACCAATGCATGATACTAACTTTAGTGTTGAATTGTATTGATATTAGCATGATGATACTTGAGTTTGTTTCTACTTTTAGTATGTTGCTCCCGTTCCAGAGGTGCACATATGCTTCAGAGTAGGTGGGAAGTAGCAAAATTAAATGTAAACATTGGATGCAACAAGCATGGCAGAAAAGAATTTTGCCAGCTCCAATTACACAAGTTCAGAATTGATATACACATGCTGACATGTAGCATCCATATTTACTTTCATAAACACAGCGTGCTGTGTGTGACATTACTTCTTCTTTTGCTCATAGCCTGTTCACACTGGAGTCTGATGACAGTCTTATTTAAAGTATAATGTAAACAACCGTGCAAAATAAATAAATTTGGGTCTGAGCATTAAAACCTACAGTGTGAATGTAGTCTGAGATACATTACTGCAACCTAGAGGGAGAGTTTTTGACTAAGATCATTCTATATTAAGAAATGACAGTTGTAGTAGTTTTGGTCAAACCCTGAAAATAATGTTCTGTGCAATATAATGCAATATTGTGAGATGTCATGTGATCTGAGCTTGTAGTTTGTGTTGTGAATGACTCTTTGATACTCAAACAAATTTTAGCTCAATATCTGTGCACGTGACAGAGATATAGACATTTTTGTTACCATTAGCATCCATTAGCATCATGTGAACTCTAATTCTTTGCTAACAATGGTGATTGCTATCTAACCCTGGTGTGCTAACTTGCTGGCTAACAACAACAAAAAACATTTAGATTCTGTTCCAGAATTGAGACTAACACATTTAAAATTGGTATGAAATTTATAGCAAAGCTAAAGTTTAGAAATATGATTTTAAAGTTAGCCTTTTTGGCACAATGGTTTAGTCCAGCATGGTAGATCATTGAAAATAAGTCTACTATTTCTCATTCAATACTCTATGAGCCATTAATGAACGAACCACAACCACCTTTAGGAAAATTAAAATCTTTGGAGAAAATTGTATGAATGTATTATGAGCAAACTGAGATCCCAAAGTGGTGCCCAGTCACTAAAACTAAAAATAAAATAAGTTTGCTAACTTACTAATGAGCTTTGCTCTGTAAAAACCTTACTAAAAAAAGATATTTTCTTCATTACAGGAAGAATAAAAAACTTGCCATGTTGACCAGAAATTTACCATTTTTACAAATGTGTATTTTATAATTGTGATCTGCAAGCCACTAGTGAAAGTTTTGTTGCAAGACATTTGAAAAGTATTGCAAGAAATAAAGAAAAACACGAAAAAAAGAGTACAAATGAAATTATGAAACACATTCAAACTGCAAAAAAAATAAAAATTAGGTTCCCCTTACACTGGATGACAACCCAGCTATGCTCTCCTTGACCTACATGACATATTAGAATGTAAAGCTCTTTCATGTGAAGGCAATCATGACACTGCTATGCTCTTTGTCCCCCCGTAAGAGATTTTTCCTGCTATTTTCTGTCAAGGAGATGCTCTCCTGTGACCTCATCACACTCTTTACCAGCACATTTCCAGTATGGCATTACAACATATGCCACTGTTGCAACATGCCCTGGGCCTTGTCTTGGCACGGCTCTCTCAGACTGTGACAGGCTACAGCTTTATTCTAGAAAATCAGCACATTGCTAATACAACTCTACCACCATAAGTATCCCATCTGCACTAGCTTGTTTCCATGACTTTGTTATGACCTAAATTAAAGCCGAAGCAGTGTGGCCTGTTCTGCTTTAAATTCTCAACAAACAAGACACGACACAACAATCTGTGCAGACCCCAGTTATGGATATGTTACCATCACGCTCCACCCAGGGCCTTAATACACTGCCCCATAATCTTTAACCATTACAACCTGGCTAGAAAAGTTTCCTGCATGCTCATAACTATTGTGGACCTTTTATGCTGTATCACACTTAAGCCAATGTCTCAATGGGCTGCTACTGCTGGCAACAAATTGCAAATGGCATTTGCAAGGGAAGTGCCAAATTTTTAAAAAATGTTCACAAAGGTTCTTCATTTCCTTGCATGTGTCACAGAGCCTTCCTCTCATGTTACAGAAATTCTGAACATGATCAAAATAATTATGTGACCTTTTTTTTTTCTTAAAGCAGTCACAGAGAGTCAAAGACATATAAGAAGGCTAAATAATCCTGTGGAAGCTGGTGAAACAAAGATCACCCTACATCATAATCTTAATCAAAGATGAAGAAAATTTTATTTATTTTTAAAGTATGTGAGTATTTATTTTTAGACATTACACATGTGTCTAAGTTTCCCATTATGGCAGCTAGAAGTTGGTTATTTCACTTTAATCTTTAAGTTGTATATACGAGAGCATTTTTTTACATCAAAGCAGTAACATATCAGTTCTCAAATATGGCACCTCTACTGAGAAGTAAAAGTCAAACTTTCCATGATACCTGACTCCATTGTGAATATAAAAGTCTACAGTACAATGGACTGTGTGAAAAAACTTGCCTTGATACAGAACCGTCATGTTTCAAGTCAGTTGTTTATTTTTCATAGTGTTAACAGCTGGTTTTCATTATGGTTATTTGAAGTTGCCTTAGTAAACTGTGCATGATATTTTGGCTTGTGAAGAATATATTTTTGATCTATTGTAGCAGATGTGTGAGGAAGCATTTGCTTTGTGTTTGTAAATGCCTTGATTTTAGTCTCCTCTTTGCACAAACCAAAAGTGTCCTCTGAAGCCTGCTCTCTTTCCTTTCTGTCTTTTCTCACAGTTTGAAAACATGAGCAGGAAGTCCTACTAAAGCACATAGTTCCTAAACAAAGGTAGGTAGGTAGGTACATTTATTTATATAGCACTTTTCAGCACGAGGCGACTCAAAGTGCTTTACAACACAAGAACAAAATTACAGACAGAGTTACAGAACATGACAAGATAACTAAGCTAAAACATGACAATGCTAACAAAGGTAC
>NC_051433.1:27149823-27154742 GCF_001649575.2 Kryptolebias marmoratus | reverse complement strand
GAGACATATCCCGAGACTGGACTCTCCTTCACCCAGTCGAGGAAACTGTATCAATTGCGTTGAGAAACCAGCTGATCAGATCCATATTCCTTAAATTTTTGGAAAATATGTAAAAAGAGGCTTCGAAAAAGGCGGGGGGGGGGCACGAGGAGACAAGAGAGAAAAGAAACATGTCCGTCTTCCACCAGGAGCAGGAAAAAAAACAAAAAAAAAACAAAGTGGAAACATGTTTAATATTCTATAGTTGTTTTTTAGTAGCAACTTAGCAACTAAATAGGAGTCACTACTACTCTTATGTATTTCACGGCTATGACCTAATTCAGGGAGCAACTTTTAGCTAAAGAGCCACTAAAGTCAGTTAAAAGTTCAGTCATGTGTTTAATAGATACAGGAATGAGAATTTTACATTTTCCTGAGTGTCATTCGCTATTCCTAAACAACTGAGCAGTATGTAGGATTAGTACCATCTAGTGGCAAAGTTGAAGATCCCAACAGAAAACTCAGATAGTTTTCTGTTGGGATCTGATGCTTTCTAGCCACACTCTCCCCTGCCACAACCTTACAGTCCACAATCTCGCTCAGGTTACCTTTTCTACATAGAATGTAGTCTACCTGTGTACTCCTGCCTCCACTCTTATAGGTCACCCTGTGTTCCTCCTTCTTTTAGAAATAGTTGCTGACTACAGCCTTTCCATCCTCATGGCAAAATCCACCACCATCTGTCCTTGGTTCCTTTCCTTGCCACCAAACCTGCCCATCAGCTCCTCATCTCCTCTGGTTCCTTCACCAACATGTTCATTCAGATCTGCTCCGATTACCACAGTCTCCTCCCTGGGAATACTCTCTATCACTTCATCGAGATCCTTCCAGAATTTCTCTTTCTTTTCTACAACACATCCAACATGTGGAGCATAACCACTGACAGCATTGAACATCAGATGTTCTGTTTATATCTTCTGACACATCACCCTACCTGACACTCTTTTCATCTCGACTACATTTCTTGCTAACTCCTCCTTCAGGACCATCCCTACTCCATCTCTCTTTCTATCCACACCATAACAGCTTAAATCCTGCCCCAATGCCGTGAGCCTTGCTGCCCTTCAACGTGGTCTCTTGAACACATAATACATCTACCTTCCTCCTCTCTATCATGTCAGCCAGCTGTCTACCTTTGCCGGTCATTGTCCCTATGTTTAGAGTTGCTACCCTCAGTCCTACACTCTTGACTTTCCTCTTTTCCCTGTCACCTGGCACATTTCCCTCCTCGTGGTCTTCGACTAACAGTTATACAATTTCCACTGGCACCCTGTTTGTCAACAGCACCATGGCAGTCATTGTTAACCTGGGCCTCGACTGATCCGGTATGGTGTCATTTGGATGAACTCGCATGTGAGTTTTGGCAAAAGTGTTTTATGCCGGATGTCCTTCCTGACAACCCTTACCTTTTACCCAAGCTTGGGACTCGCACAAAAGATACACTGGTTTGTGTTCCCCAGTGGAAAAGAAAACAAACAAACAAACAAAAAATGTTGCACAAAAAACAAGTATAGATTTATAAAAATGTAGGAAATTATATTAATTTTACAACACACTTTTGTATAATTTACTAGGATTGATGAAGCATTTTTGACGAGTACGAGCATGATACGAGTAAAACTCGTCAATATCCGAGCTTGTCCAGAAGGAAAATCCTCATTGGGTAACTGACTGTTTTCACGATCTGTGATTGGCCAGTCACAGAGCGCCCGCCCCTCCCTGCACACACATAGTCTCTGCAGCGAAAGCTGTGCTTCACTCTCGACTCGCACACACAGATGCAGATAGTGACTGATCTCTCTGTGGTTGGCTTGACAGTAGCTCTCTTCAGTCCATACTCCTTAGGTTTTCAGCTCATCTCTCAGCTCATTATTTTCATAACATATGCAGTGCATTTGACAAGACAAAGCTGAAAACGGCTTGTGTCGTGTCAGTCACTGTCTCCACTCCAGTCAGGTTTTTTATTTTTTACCACCTGCTTTCTCTAAGTTTGGCTGGTGGTATGTCACGCCCACTTCCAGGTTAGGCCCCGCCCACTCTGAGTACAGATACGGATACAGATCATTTAGATGGTTGAACAGAAACAGATAGTGGTGTACTTGCTCATCCATAAAATTTACCCAGGCATTCCTGGGTATACCCTGCCTGAAAAAGTCTTTTATGTCCTCAGATTTGGACTGTCACAACTCTTAGTAAAGAGCAGTTTATTGTGATACAAAAGTTGAAGTTTTACTTTGTTGTCAGTCCCCTAAAAGGATTTTATTTTTGCTATTGTATTCTCCATCCTTGTCTTTTTCTTCTTGTCTTTCTTCAGTTTTTAGTGTCTGCTCCATAGACATTAATACTCATTAAGGTCTAAGGTCTGCTCCATGTTGTCTTTCCTGTTTCTTGTGTATTTTTGTGCCAGTTACAGCACTACATACAGGCCTGGTATAGTTACCATATTTTCCGCACTATAAGGCACACTTAAAAACCGACAATGCGCCTTATAATCTGGAGCGCCTTATATATGTAAGAAGTTGTAATTTTTAGTACAACTTTGGTAAACTTCAAAGCCCCACCACTTGCAGCATTAAGACTTAGTTATAATCACTCTTTGTAGCGTCACATGCACGGTGCATGGACTTGAGTGAGCGGTGTAGGCGTTTATACTTGATGCTTATCTAGGTCCAGTATTCCTCCGTGAGTTTTGAACTGTTTGATTATCTTTGTGATCTCTCATAGAGGGATCATATAAATGCTGATACACGCGAACCAGCTCCGCTAGAGCACCAAAATCGTCCATTTTGAATGGAGCGTGGCAAAGTTACAAAAATTGGGAGGTGTGCTTTAAAGTCTGGTGCGCTTTATATATGACAAAAGTTAAAAAATGGACCATTCATTGGCAGTGCATCTTATAATCCAGTGCACCCTATAGTGCAAAAAATACAGTACTGCAGAATTTGGGTCTTTTTTTGTATGTCCATGTGGTTGAAAATATTTCTAGAAACAGCGCTGTTTACGAGGAAAAAGATAATTTTAGAAAAACAGTGTCCCCGCATGGATAGGACTTCTAAGAGAAGTTACATAATGATACTAAATGAAAATATGTGATTCTCCAGTTGTTTTGTTTTTCAAAGAACAAAAATTAACGCAGAACTAACAGCGTTTCTCTTTCCAAAAGGTAACAAAAAAGGCGGATAAAATAAAACTATAAAGTTCAAAAGGTAGGGATAGAATTGAAAATATGCACAGGGGTTATATTGGGGGGTTTAATCTGTGAACTGTGGTAAATATTTGGAATAATCAGTGAAGGAAATCCATTTAGAAAAAAAAGTGGCAGAGCAGCCTTTACCAGTCTCTAGGAAATCTTTTCAGTCAATCTTTATGACTTTTAGGTCATAAAGAGACAGTTGGGGGGGTGAGGACTTCCATATGAGTGGAATAAGCCTTTCATCAAAAAGAGGTGTAAAAGTGGGTATTTTGTACGACTCTCTTTAAGTAAAGAGAGTCGTACAAAATACCCACTTTTACATATTCTGTCATTAAACAGAGTCCACTTTTTAAATTATCGTTTAAGGTATTAATACCTTAAACTGTGTAAACTGTAGCCTGGCACACTTAGTATACTTAAGCATATACTAAGTACAGCTTTATTCCACCATTGTTCTGGCAGTTCAATACCAAGCTCACATTTTTTTTTACTTTTTTCATTTAAACACTTGGTATTTAATATGTTCCATTGTGATTAGAATATGAGTTTGATATTTGCAAATCATTGCATTCTTTCTTATTTACATTTTAAGCAGTGTCCCATCATTTTTGGAATTGTGGTTGTAATTTTTGATGAGCTATTCTTTGGGGAAACTGAGATAAAGAATCCAGCCTAAAAAGCCTCAATAACACAGGTTTTGGTACTGTCTGGGAAGACTTAGCAATGTGCTTTGCACCACATCAGAAGGTTCTGGCTCTTGGATAGCTGGTGAAAGTATTTCTACCTCTACAAGTGAGTAACAAGATCAATGTTTCTACCATCCAGACCTCTGTTTATCTGTTGTTGAGTGAGAGAAAAGATGCAGAGAAATTCTGCAGGGTCTTCAGAGGAATGTACAGCTGAGGATATTAGTTGCTCTTCCAACCTTCCCCTCTGAGTCCTTCAATGGCACAGATGTTACTAGTGCAGTTGTGACAAATTAAGCTATTTTAAATACTGTCATGGAGAAGAAATAATATATATACACACACACATATACATATATATATATATATATATATATATATATATATATATATATATATATATTGGCAGATGTTTTAATCTTTCTTGTTGAGTTTTATGCTGTAAAATTATAGAGCACTGTATTTAAAGAAAAGAAAAAACTACAAATGATGTCTAAATGTTTTATAAAAGATGAGATTAGATTTTTGTATGAGATGTAATATTTTGTGATTTGTCTACACAGTTAAACAATGAGAAATTGAATGTACTGTGACTGTCAAAAGGCTTAACATTGACTGAATAACTCATTAACAAATAAATAAACATAAATAAGCAAATTACATTACGGAGAACATTCATCTGTTCAGTCTTTTTTTTTTTTTTGTCTTTTTGGAATGCATATTGCCACTCACACAATCGGTTAGCGCCTGGAATATGTAATGTGAAACACTCTTAGCTACTATCACATCAAATTTGAACTAAATATCTATAAAACTGAGTGGATAATAGTACTTTTTGTGTTAGATAAGGTAGGTAGGTAGGTAGGTAGGTAGGTACATTTATTTATATAGCACTTTTCAGCACGAGGCGACTCAAAGTGCTTTACAACACAAGAACAAAATTACAGACAGAGTTACAGAACATGACAAGATAACTAAGCTAAAACATGACAATGCTAACA
>NC_051433.1:27138070-27148768 GCF_001649575.2 Kryptolebias marmoratus | reverse complement strand
AATCCACTGTATATCCAGCGAGACATATCCCGAGACTGGACTCTCCTTCACCCAGTCGAGGAAATTGTATCAATTGCGTTGAGAAACCAGCTGATCAGATCCATATTCCTTAAATTTTTGGAAAATATGCAAAAAGAGGCTTCGAAAAAGGAAAGACAAGGGGGGGGGCACCAGGAGACAGAGAGAAAAGAAACACGTCCACCTTCCACCAGGAGCAGGAAAAAAATAAAAATAAAAATAAAAAAATAAGATAAGGTTAATTACTTGTGGTGGCCATCTTGAATTGGGCTGACTCTAAAAGTTAATCAGTCATAGATGTACATCCAGTAATTACGTACCAAAAGTTCCATTTGCTAACAGACAAACAGGGTTGACTGAAACAATTAGCGCAAAAGTATTAAGCACAAACATTGCACAATTTCAGCCCCAACACAAAGTATGTCTACATATGTAAAATACACCAGGATCAGAATGTTGGCACAGTTTTTTGTGAGGGTGCAGTACTGAAAAGTTGCAATAACACCAATGAACAGAAGATGTTACCATTGGACAACTACATGTCAGAACATTATGTTGTTTAAAAAAGGGAACTGTGCTCTTATTTATTTTTTTCTGTGATTTAGAGTATTTACTTGTACACGGCACTGTATCCTAATAAATGGTTGCAGGAAAATATTCTGCCAACTGGAAGTAAAACAATCTGACTTCATTTGTTATTGTTGTGATATGGATCATTTGTGTTTAGTTTAAATAGGGTTTGCTAGATAATTTAGTGAAAAAAGAGGTTTTACATGATTTTGAATATAAAAAAAACACAGACAAGATTTTAAAGGCCTAGCATTCTTTGAAGGAATGCATATCACTCACTACCTTTCACTCCAGAGTGTCAGGCATGGTGGAGAGTAAAGCAAACCGAAAGCGCAGACTCATGAGCTTCAGGAAAAAACTAATTTATATAAATAAGGAAAAAACAAAACCAAAAGCTGATGTTGCAGCAAAACAAAACTAAATACAAAAAACACTAACAAAATCCAAGGCAGACAAAAAGTACAAAAGGCAAGACATGAGGGGAACCAGACAGCATGAAGCAACAACGGACCAGTGAGGAAGTGGAGGAGATGACTGGGTTTTAAAAACAGGAGGTGATTAGGAGAAGTGGGCACAGGTGAGTGATTACAAACTTGGATCAGGTGAAGATGGGCATGGCAGGTAAACAAGTGATAAACTGAGGAGAAATTAATATGACAAAGAACACAGAAGGCACAGGGAGCAAAAAAACAACTAACAAAACTAAACACAGGAACAACCAAAAACAGAACCATAAACCATAAACCCAAAACAAAAGAAACTCAAAGAACAACCTAGTCAAGAACCCAAATCCTGACATTTTTAACTATGATCATCTTATGATGAGAAAAGATAGAATTTTAGCTTAATAATAAGATTTAGCCTAATAATGTCATTTTGACTACGTTAAAGCCATTTCTGTGGTGGCTAAGTCTGTTTAACTGTGATGGCAATCTTACATTAAACTGACTCCAAAATGTTATAGTATATCAAATGATTCATTTAGTTTAAATAAAATCTCTTCTGTGGTTCATGAGATATTTTGCCAACATACAAACAGGGTCGATGCCAACAGTTATTGCCAAAGTTTTAAGCAAAGACCTTGCACAATAAATCTGTTCATAGCATATTCATCTTCTGTGTTGTAAAATGACACTTAGCTTCTACCACACCAAATTTTAGCTCAATACGTGTAAAAGTGACCATTTTAATTTTATTGTTTCTTAAGGTTGCTTAGCTGTGACTACCAACTTGATTCTAGTTCACTCCAAATGTTACTCAGTTGGAGATGTGCATCCAGTGATTGCTTTCTGAGCGTTTCAATAAAAAATCCTTTCACTAGATATTTTGCTTACAAACATGTAAACACAAGTTCTTTTTTATTGTTGTTGTTGTTGTTGTTTTTAAGTATTTAGTTGTAAATATTTTCAGCATTAAGAAAAGTAGGAACTTTTTAAAAGCTCCGCCTCAAATCTCTGAGCCAAAAGTCGATTATTTAAATAGAAATGACACTCCTTACCTGTATATATTTTTTTCGTGACTCGGTGGGGTTCTGTTCTGAAACCCGCGTCATAAAATGGGCGGTACTTTTACACATCAAATCCGTCAGACGGGATCCCGGTTATTTCCAGGTGAGTTCTGTGTTGGCTCTGACTGGGTCCGGTCTGCAGTGCTGGAGCTACGCTGTGAGGAGTCCGCAACATGAAGCTGGTAGACGAGCGGATCTGGTCCCTATTCAAAAGTTGGTCAAATCAAACCCTCACCTACTGGAGCGTGTTCTTCAGCTTCGGCCTGTGTGTCGCCTTCCTGGGACCCACCATACTGGACCTGAGGTGCCAGACCCAGTCCACTCTGGAGCAGATCACCTGGGTGTTCTTCTCCCAGCAGTTCTTCCTGCTGGTGGGCAGCTGTCTGGGAGGACTTTTTAAAAAAACGTAAGTCCGGATGAGTGCTTTCATCTTTTCTTATTACCATTTAGGACATTCAGATCTGAACCAGCGGTGTTCTACATTATATCGTCACTTCAGTAAGCATGAGGCCAGTTTGTATAAGAAAAAGTATAAACTCATATTATGACTTGAATCTGCTCTGATACATAGCTTCCGGTGTAAAATGTGACATATTGTAATATGATATAATGATTTAAGTATTAATTAAGAATAAATTCAGTCCAATAAAATCTATATTTAAAATTAGAAAAATGTTACGCTAAAGAAAAAACTTCAGAGTTTGGAAAAATAAATGAATTCAAAAGGGTCACGAGTATTCTGCAGGCCAAAAATCACCACATGACTTCTTATTATCTTTGGCAGGCAGTATTGTTTTTACCTGTGTTTGTTAGTAAAATATGTCATGAGTCACTGCACAAATTTGTAAACACAAAAAATAAATACATAAATAAAAATTGATGCGGTAGAAGCTGAGAGCCATGCATTTATACTGAGTGTGAGAGCTGACATTACATTTATTTTCAAGGTTTTACCAAAACAGCAATAACCCATTTCCCATCATAAGATAATCTTAGTTTAGTACTCTGGTGTGAAAGGAGGTGGGTGATATGCATTCCTTAAATGTAAATCCTATTCCTCCCGACTTCTGACTGAACAAATTGTGGCTTTAGGATAATTTAGTGACCTTAGTGAGACTGTCTCTGCTGACAGCTGGACTGAGGTGTAAATTTGACTGGCAAATCCGCAGGATTAAAATTTTACATGATGAATGATGCATAAAGTTGAGTTTGAATATGCTATCTCAGAACTCTTGCTTAAACAGTCCAACCTAATAGAGGAACATGAAACAGGCCCAAAACAGGAGACTAAGGCCCATCCACACAGAAACAGTGTTTTAGACACCTCAATTTTCCAAAACCAAGTTTTAGGGAAAATCTTAAAATGCCACCACTGCATTTTCACATTGACAGCCTAAACACAACCTTTTAGAAACTATAATGTCATTAACCCACCTCTACCCTTACCTATTACCCAACAGATGTAACAAAATTAATGACAGATTACTTGCTTGTGTTTGTGCTGTAGATGTTGGTTTCTTAACTATAGTAAAACCTTCTTATCCTCTATTACTTCAATGAAGAGAAAGGGCTGATAAACAACATCATTGCCTTGAAAGTGTCTCAGTCATAACTTTGTTGGCCACATTGTTTTCTGAATATAAATACTTAAAAATGTACAGAAGCACCAGTGGCAGCCATCTTAAATTGTATTAACTAAAAAAGTTGATCAGTTATAGATGTACATCCAGTGATTATTTTCCAAAAGTTTAATTAAAATGTATCCCGTGGTTCATGAAGTTTTGCTAACAAACAAACAAACAAGGTTGACTTCAAAGATGATACCAAAGTTTTAGGCATGTGTTTTCAAGTCAAGTCAAATTTATTTATATAGCACTTTTCAGCAACCAAGTGGTTAAAAGTGCTTTGAACTGCCGTAAGTGACTCTTGGCTACTACCACACCGAATTCTAGCTCAATTGATGTAAAGTTGACTGAGTTGTTGTCATTTTTGTCTTTCGCTAACATTACTTTGCTGTGACAACCATTTTGAATCTGAATGAAGTTTCATTAAAATTTGTCCAGTGGTTCATGAAAAATTTTGCTAACAGCATATACAAACACAAACACACACACACATAGACAAAAAATGTGGACAAAATCACAATTGTTTTGCCTTTGCTGGTGGCATTAAAATAACACATTGGAATTTTACCCACTGGTGAATCCTGACAGGCAGCCACTAAACTGGTTGTTTTCCCACAGGATCTGTGAGAATGTCCCTGTTGCTAACGGAGGTTTATTAGGAACAAGGTAGTAAAGGAAAGAGTAAGATTGGCAGAGATACCTGAGATTAAATAGAGCTGTAGTGAAGCTGGAAACCTGTCTTAAACTGACACAGTAAACACAAGTTAGTGAAGGAGCAAGGACACTTTGTTTTAGCAAGAAGAAGCTGAAAATCTCCTATTCAAACTAGTTTTACAATCAGTCTTATCTTTTAGCACTTGCTGCTTTAAATAGGACAAATGATTTAAAACAAAGTTACATTTTTGCTACTTGAGGGCACACGTTTGGGTGTCTGAAGTTACTCCAGAAATCCCCACACATCACAAGTTGATTCAAAACCTTTTTTTTAATTTAAGCTAAAATAGCATTGTCAATAAATGTGTCACTAAGAATAGTACGCTCTTATCAGGATTTAAAAAGTAGCCCATAAAAAAAGCAACTGTTATTAATGTTTGGCTCAAAAAAATGCAAAAAATATGCCACAAAAAGAAATCTCCAGAACCAGGCTTAGGATGCATGACCATCTGCCTCAGACGGCTAAAGTTAGAGAGGACAGGAAAGAAACACACTCCATCTGAGTGGTCGTGAATGGC
Source organism: Kryptolebias marmoratus (assembly GCF_001649575.2). Lineage (NCBI taxonomy): Eukaryota > Metazoa > Chordata > Actinopteri > Cyprinodontiformes > Rivulidae > Kryptolebias > Kryptolebias marmoratus. The sequence continues at coordinate 27,143,816 of NC_051433.1, read as the reverse complement.
TAATTGCATGTATAAACATGGAGAATAAAAACAGCGGCAGAGTAAGGAAATTTGATCAGTTTGTCCTTCAGCTATCTAAGGAAGACAAACTAAGTAAGCAGTATAACTAAGGGATAGTTCAGGAAACCCAAGCCAACCCTAACTAAAAGGAAAGTCTTAAGTCACGTCTTAAAAGTAAACAAGGTGTCAGTCTCACAGACGGAAACTGGAAGTTGCTTACTCAAGAGAGGAGTGTGATAGCTGAAAGCTCGGCCTACTTTTGGAAACTCTAGGAACCACAAGTAAACCTGCAGTCTGGGAGTGAAGTTCTCTGTTAGGGAAATATAGAACAATAAGACCTTTAATATAAGATGGAGCTTGGTTGTTTGAGAGCTTTGTATGTTAGGAGTACGATTTTAAATTCTAATCTGAATATTACAGAATATTACCCAATGAAGAGAAACTAAAACTGGAGAAATATGATCTCTCTTTCTAACTCTCATTAGAACTCTGGCAGCAGCAATTTGGATCAACTGAAGACTTTTTAAAGACTTTTAAAAGACACCCAGAAAATAAAGAATTACAATAGTCCAGTCTAGACGTGATAACTTCATGGAGTAGTTACGTTGTTTTCATAGTTTGAGCCACTTTAACAAATGACTAGCCGTGAGGCTGTGTCCAAATGGTGAATCATGGCTGAACTGCAGACAAGGAAAATGTTAATTTTGTTTGTAAATACAATTTTGTATAATATATAATATAATTTCAAAATTATAGTTTTTCTAAAGCCAGTATCTCACTAGGCTGTGACTGTTAAAGATTAGTTGGCAAACAGTATTTGTAAGAAAGTCTCCAAAATGTCTAAATACCTTTTTCAGGGCTCCTCAAGTTTCTTTCATGAGTCACAGAGGCCTGAGTCTTGTTGCCTGAATTTTAAACATGTTAAAAAAAACAATTGTGCAACAAATTTTCTCTTAAAATATCCATGGAGCTGTTGCAAGTGCCTCAAACCTGTCTCAATTCAGTTTCCATAATTTGAGAGGGCTAGAGCTGTATTTGAGTATCCTGTGACAGAAAACATCCAAGGATAAAGCCCTGAATGTCCTGTTCTAAAATACATACTGATAAGAACTACTAATCCTTAAAAGAAAAATAAAAAAAACTTTTCCACATCTGCCTATGTTCATTTCCAAAGTATACTTCAGTAAATAAAATCATAACAGTGGGTGCAGCTGCCAAAGTTAACATGATGTGAACAACAAAACTATGTGAATGGCCTAGAATACAGTTTTCAAGCCATACATGAACATAGGCCATGATTTTTAAAAATTTGCAGAGAAAAATTCAGCCACACAGTTCACTGGTCACAAACACTCAGAATTTGGTGAGACTGTAACTGAAATTTCACCTACTTTATCATATTTTAGAGTTGCTAACTGATCTCCAACAGCCCGAACTCTGAGATACTACTTAACAGTTTGCTGAGTGGTAGTCTGAGTTAAGTTTGCTGTTTGTGCTGTTGTGAACTGTCACTGTTGCTTCTGTCCAAAGACAAGGGTCATTTGTGTTTACCTAACTACACCCTGTGGCAAAAATAAACTGTGGAGTCAAGTGTTACTAGAAACAGCTCTTAAGAAGGCCCAAACAAGAGGGTTTAAGTTCGGTCATATTGTTATATTTTGACAAAAGGATACCAGATATTTAATTAAGACCTGTAGTATTTCAGATTTTGAAATATGGGGGAAAAACAATCGAAAAGTCTCCTTAAAAACATATTAGGCATGTTTCTCTAGTCAGTTGCTGTCATAATTTGTGTTGTTTTGTTTCTGTCCTTGTCTTGTCCAGCCTCATGTCCTCCCTGTCAGCCCTGTTGTCCTCCACCCTCATCATCTCATTTGTGTTCGCCATCATACCCCTGTGTCACCATGTGGTGCTGCTGTCCGTTGCCATGGGACTGGCTGGCAAAGCCATGGGTGTGATTGATACCATTGGCAACCTGCAGTTGGTGAAGTTGTATCAGAAGGACTCGGCCATCTTCTTGCAGGTCCGAGGGAAGGGACATGCTCAAGAATGTTTTGTAGCTTGTTTTGGTTTGTTAAAAAAAGTATGAAAAGAAAAAATAAAAGAAACTTTTCTTGCATGAATGTTTTTACATTTACCACTAGCAAACTGTCTGGGCCTTTTAAGGTATTCACAAAAAACTAAAATTATGAGTAGACCAAAGAAACTTAAAAAAACTAGTTGTCGAATGGCATTCATGAGTGAGTCTCTGGAATGTCTTGAAACTTTTGCAGCAGTGGTTTTCAATTTCCTAGCTTGAGTCGCAGAGACTTCATAGTCATTACACTTGAGTTTAAACATGTTCAGATAAGTTGTGTAACTTTTTTTATCTTAAAATAGTCACAGAGTTAATGCAACAACTGCAGTTTTTATTTTCTGGTAGGGATAGTGTACTTAAGTTGCATATAGTCTTCCCCTTGTTAATGTAATTTTTCCAGTTTTTCCTATGAATTTTTCTGTTCCCCAAAGTACTTCCAACCACTGGCTTTCAATGCAGAAGTTGCATCTTTCTTATGTGCATGCCACAAACATTTTGGTCCCTGCACTTCTGAGTTCCTCCTTTTGCAGGATGTTATCATCATCAAAAAATATTACATTTTTAAAAAAATTTAACTTGATTAAGAATTGTTCATACGCACACCGCAATGTATTATCGGTGTAGCAAAGGTTTTAGGCATACTTTAATCTTTGGTATTGACCATCCTTTCCGTTTTAAGCTTGTTTTATTTAGCAAAATTTGCTTTCTTGTTTGTTCAGAAAATGGGGAGCTAATATTTGACTGATCCACCAAGAAAACCAGGAACAGGCTACAGAAGAAAAGTTTTTTGTTTGATATAATAGTGAGAATTATATAAAAATGAATAAAGATTTTCTTTATTTATGTACAGTACATGCTGAAAAGGTTTGCTGAATGAACCCTAGGCCAGAGAATCTTTTGACCCCTAATCTTATGATGATCTATGTTCCTGTCTCTTTTCAGGCTTTGCATTTCTTCATTGGCCTAGGGGCGCTGGTCAGTCCTCTGGTGGCTGATCCATTCCTGGCAGATGACAGCTGTGTCTTGGGAGCCAACTTGACTACCAACTCATCTTCCTCCTCTGACTTAGAACACCTCCGTAACAGCCTGGCCGGGCATGGAGCTGTGCTACGCAATACCTCCCAGTATCCTCTGTACACTGAGGGTGTTGTCATTACCAGGATCTCATATGCTTTCTGGATCATGGCTCTTATCAATGTGAGTGCATGGCAATGGACTTGATGCATCATATCAGATAATCCTGACATCTGTGTTAGATATGTTCTTGGGTTAGTGTTTCTAAGTCATGTACAATATGTGTTATCTCAAATGTCACAGACTTAAACTCCTGCAGCAGGTGTGGCTATCTCATTTAACTAAGAGTAAAGATGCTTATTTAAACTCCAAGAGATGCTCTATTTATGCAACTAAATTTACATGCACTCCCTCCCCTCCCAACTGAGGGATGTTAGGGTCTTTTTGCCTGGCTCACAAGAGAGATATTTTGGTCACATGCATGAAAGACTGAATTAGATGGAAAATGACTACCGTATTTTCCGCACTATAGGGTGCACTGTATTTTAAGGCGCACTGTCAATGAAAGGTCCATTTTTGTCATATATAAAGCACACTGGACTATAAGGTGCATCGTCATTTTTGTAACTTCACGCAGACCACACGCGCCATGCTCCATTCAAAATGGACGATTTTGGTGCTCTAGCGGAGCTGGTTTGCCTGTAGCAGCATTTATATGATCCTTCTATCTACAAAGATAATCAAACAGTTCAAAACTCACGGAAGAATACTGCATCGATGTACGGTGTACATCTGTACATCTTATTATTCTAGAATTGCACCGACTTACAGTGGCAGCACGTTGGAGTAGCTCTGTACCTCTCGTTAGGATTTATTTTCTTTTTTCAAATTTCATTCTTGTTTTTCCTTGGAAAATAGCTTTTTTTGGACAACTATACCTTTTTGTCTTGGATGCTGTGCAGCTGGATAGATTTTTTCCCCTTTTTATATTGTACTCTTTTGTTATGATGCATAACCATAGCGACAGGGTGGTTTACAACAGAGAGCAGCTGATTAACATTGCAGAAGCAGAAATAATATGACAACTGAAGCCAGAAATCCCAGAGGAATTGAAAAGGAGGCATCGTGGATCCAGACCAGGAGCAAAGAGGAGAGCGAGAAGGAGGAAGTTCAAACCATCTCTGCCATCCATCATCATGGGCAACGTGAGATCGTTAGCTAACAAGTTGAATGAACTTCAAACCCTGATAAGACCCCAGCAAGAGTATCGGGATTGTAGTATTATGTGTTTTACTGAGACATGGCTGCAGGATCATATCCCTGACTCCAACGTCTCTCTGCCGGGCTTCCTGACTATACGGGCAGATCGAGATTTAATAAGTAGCAGTAAAAGAAAAAGAGGTGGATTGGCAGTGCTTGTCAACAACAGATGGTGTCACCCAGGACATGTTACTGTGAAGTGTCGTCTCTGCAGTCCTGACATTGAACTATGGAGAGAAAATTGTTTCAAAATACCTGTGCATGTGTAAAAGGATTTGTGTGTGTGTAAAAATATTTGTGCGTGTGTAAAAGGATTTGTGTGTGTGTAAAAATATTAGTGCGTGTGTAAAAGGATTTGTGCGTGTGTAAAAGGATTTGTGCGTGTGTAAAAATATTTGTGCGTGTGTAAAAGGATTTGTGTGTGTGTAAAAATATTTGTGCGTGTGTAAAAATATTTGTGTGTGTGTGTGTAAAAATGTATTTGTAACTCGTGTAAGCATCTTTGTGTGTAAGTTTGGATAGTTGTATCTGTGAAAAATTATTGTAAGCCTTAAAAAGAAAATAAACTGACCGTGTTGAACTATGGAAAAAAAAAGTTCTGAAGAAAACTCAGATGACCCAGTTTTCTACTAGCACCTAAACGCAACATCTACGCACAAATCTGGGAGCTCCCCGGAAGCGTGAAATGAGTCTCAAAAATAGTTGTGCACTCGTAAATGGATCTGTACGTAACTGCAGTTTTGTGTGTGTGTATCTGGCGACTTGTGTGTACTTTTTCAACATTTGGAGGCGTAGGAAAAGGTTTATTTTCTTTTTAAGGCTTAAAATCATTTTTCACAGATACAGCTATCCAAACTTACACACAAAGTGTTGTAAAGCACTTTGAGTCGCCTTGTGTTGAAAAGTGCTATATAAATAAATGTACCTACCTTCCTACCTACCTACAAAGATGCTAACACGAGTTACAAATACATTTTTACACACACACAAATATTTTTACACACGCACAAATATTTTTACACACGCACAAATCCTTTTACACACGCACAAATATTTTTACACACACACAAATCCTTTTACACACGCACAAATATTTTTACACACACAAATCCTTTTACACACGCACAAATATTTTTACACACACAAATCCTTTTACACGCACAAATATTTTTACACAGGCACAAATACTTTCACACACGCACAGGTATTTTGAAACAATTTTCTCTCCATATTGAACTATTGGCAGTAGGTTTTCGTCCATATTATTTGCCAAGAGAGTTCACCGGTGTTGTTTTGGTGGCTGTTTACATTCCACCCTCAGCTGTTGCCGACAATGCATGTGATGTCATCAGTTCCATCGTTGCTAAGATACAGACACAACACCCCAATTCTTTT
>NC_051433.1:27125676-27137731 GCF_001649575.2 Kryptolebias marmoratus | reverse complement strand
AAGCTGGAGAGTAAACTGCAAAGGAATAATATCAGAGATGTGTGGTCAGGGATGAAAAAGATCACAAGCTTCAAGCAGAAGAAAGATCGGATAGATGGAAGTCTGGACAGAGCGAATGAGCTGAACACATTCTTCAACAGGTTCAGTTCAGGAACAAGCTCACCATCCTCCCCTCCTGCCCCCAGCCAAACAGACATCCCACCCTCCTTTGACCCACAGTCTTCCTGTAACACCTCAGATGTTTTATCCTCAACCTCAGTCATGGACTCTTCTGCTTCCACAAGTTTGTCTTCAACCGAATCAGGAGATGCCCTTTGCTTTCCCCTCCCACTTTTGGTCCCACGTCTGGTTCTGATACCAAAGAAAACTCACCCCTCAGTCATCAACGACTACAGACCTGTTGCCCTGACATCCCACATCATGAAGGTCCTGGAGAGACTCCTGTTGGCCCACCTGAGTAAGCCAACCCAACACATATCAGGACCCCCTTCAGTTTGCTTACCGCCGTGGCGTTGGAGTTGAAGATGCCATCATACACCTGCTTCAACAAACCCACTGTCATCTGGACAAAGCAGACAGCACTGTGAGGATCATGTTCTTTGATTTCTCCAGTGCATTTAACACAATTCAGCCTGATCTGCTTTGTCTGAAACTCCAGAAGACTCAGGTGGAGGCTTCAACAATCGCCTGGATCAATGACTACCTGACAAACAGACCACAGTTTGTGAGACTGAAGGACTGTGTGTCTAACCAGGTGGTCAGGAGCACCACAGGGGACTGTACTCTCACCATTCCTTTTCACTCTGTACACTTCAGACTTCCAGCACAAGTCAGACTCCTGTCATCTACAGAAATATTCAGATGACTCTGCAGTTGTCGGGTGTATCAGAGATGGACAAGAAGCTGAGTACAGAGATCTGGTGGACCGCTTTGTGGCATGGTGTGGAAACAATCATCTCATCTTGAATGTGAACAAAACAAAGGAGATGATTGTAGATTTCAGGAAAACAGGGTCAGATCAAACCCTATTACCATCATGGGAGAAGAAGTGGAGGTGGTTGAGGAATTTAAATACCTTGGTGTTCATCTAGACAACAGACTGGACTGGATACTCAACAGTGAAGCCATCTACAAGTAGGGACAGAGCAGACTGTACTTCTTGAGGAAGCTTAGATCCTTCAAGGTTTCCAGCAAGATGTTGCAGATCTTCTATAAGTCGGTTGTTGAGAGTGTCATCTCCTCTGCCATCATCTGTTGGGGCAGCAGTATCAGAGCCAGGGACCTAAAAAGGCTCAACAACCTGATAAAGAAGGCTGATTCTGTTCTGGGGATGACTGTGGAACCTCTGGAGATGATGATGCAAAGAAGGATTTTGCATAAAATCAAGGAAATCATGGACAACCCTGACCATTTCTTTTCTCTCCGCTCCTGGTGGAAGGCGGACGTGTTTCTTTTCTCTCTGTCTCTCTGACTCCTGTACTGCCCCCCCTGCTTTCGGAACTTCTTTTTTACATACTCCTCCAAACATTTTTGAAACTATGGATCTGGTCAGCGGTATCTCAACGCAATTGATCAAATTTTCTCGACGGGAAGGCTGACCAAAGGAGAGCCAGCTTGCCCTTAGAAGACATTCTTCGCTGGATACACATTGGATTCCTGGAAACGGTGGAATCCTGTTTGTCTATCGAGTCTGTCTGTGGAAGACGTTGAGGATCTTTACATATTTGGATTTCTGATAACAGGATTTCTGCTGTTTGGATTAGGCAGTTACCTGACTTATCGTCAAATTCGTTTGATGGGTTTGGCGATCAGCAATCAAACTGTATGGATACGCGAGCTCAATCGCAAGTTGGATGCGATTCTTTTACAGGACCGCAGACTGAATTGCGTTTCTGGAACTCATGAATAATATGGGTTACATCTTGAAGAAAGTTGTTTCGCTCGAAACAGGCAAAATGGTCCTGGAATTTGGCTGTTTGGATTCGCCATTGAGAAGTATCAGCAAGACTTTCAAGGCAGACAAAAACAGTCTGCCTGAACCAAAACAATTACTGTTTGTTTGTGAATTCAGCTCCCCTAGGCTGACAATTAGTTATCATTGTATTTTATACCTGTCTGTAATTTTGTTCATTATCATGTTCTGTAACTCTGTCTGTAATTTTTTTCTTGTGTTGTAAAGCACTTTGAGTCGCCTTGTGCTGAAAAGTGCTATATAAATAAATGTACCTACCTACCCACCTACCATCCTCTTCATGAGACCGTCATCGGAAGACAGTCTCTTTAGTCAAAGGCTTCTTCAGATTAGCTGTAAAACGGACTGCTACAGGAGATCTTTCCTGCCATGATTAGTGCCTTTGTGCTGTCCTTCAGTCCAGTCCTCTCTAACCACTGGTGTGATTTGTTAATGTCAGCCAGTTTCCTCAATCTGCCGGTGGTACATGCTGTGCAGAAGCGTATTTTTCAATGATGGTTCCTCTTGTTTTTTCTCTTTCATTTTGGGTTTTTGTTGTCTAAAACATTCACTTTGCAGTACATCATTGAAGGTTTTCTTCTTTATGTACTCCAGAATCTAAGTTTTATCCTGTATAGTGACTCCTTTGCTTCTTTCCTTTCTCTTAGTGTACAATTTCAGGTTGCTGGACTTAGGGTGAAACGCTCCATGTATTGTGAGGAACCTTTGTGTCTTGATGTTAGTGACTTTTATCTCGTCCTTTGTCCAGGTGATTATACCAGTATGATATCTGATGACTGGCACTGCATATGTGTTACTGGCTTGGACTTTGTTCTTACCAGTCAGCTGGCTCTTCAGGACCAGCCTTACTTTCTGTAGGTACCTGGTTGTGGCTGACTTCCTTGCGGCCTCATCATGGTTGCAATTTGCCTGTGGGATTCCAAGGTATTTGTAACTGTCCTGGACATTTGCAATGTTGCCTTCAGATAGTCCAATAGAAAGAAATCTCCAGCAGAACCAGACTCAGGATGAGCAGCTATCTGCTTCAATCGGCTGGAGTTAGAGGACAGGAAAGAGACCGACAAATATAGAATGACTTGTCCAGGTGTAGTATTGGAAGAAAGAAAAAGAAAAACAAATGTTAATGATAGAAATAATTACAGTAGAGTAAGTAAAGACAACAGCAGAGTGAGGATATGTGGTCAGTTTGTCCTCCAGCAGTCTAAGCCTATAGCAGCATAACTAAGGGATATTTCAGGAAACCCAAGCCAACCCTAACTATAGGATTTATCAAAAAGAAAAGTCTTAAGGCAAAAGAAGACAGGGTGTCAGCCTCCCAAACTGGAAGTTGGTTCCACAAGAGAGGAGCCTGATAGCTGAAAGCTCTGCCTCCCATTCTACTTTTAGAAACTCTAGGAACCACAACTAAACCTACAGTCTGATAACAAAGTTCTCTCTTAGGAAAATAATGAAAAATAAGATATTTAATGTAAGATGAAACTTGGTTGTTGAGAGCTTTGTATTTTAGAAGTAAGATTTTAAATTCCATTCTGAATTTGACAGGGAGTCAGTGGAGAAAAACTAAAACTGGAGAAATATGATCTCTCTTTCTAACTGTCATTAGAACTCTGGCAGCAGCATTTTGGATCAACTGAAGGCGTTTTAAAGACTTTTAAAAGACACCTAGATAGTAAAGAATTACAATAGTTCAGCTCAGATGTGATAAATGCATGGATCTCCTTCATTTTAAGACAAGATGTTTCTAAGTTTGGTAATATTATGTAGGTGGAGGAAAGTGGTCCTAGTAACATTTTAATTGTGGGGGTTAAAAGACATATCCTGATCAAAACTAACACCAAGGTTCTTTACATTAGAATTGCAGACCAAAGGCTGCAAAGTTTGTTCCTGAGATGCTCAGGTACAAAAACCACAACCTCTGTCTTGTCTTAGTTTAAAAGCAGAAAATTAAAAGTCATACAGATTTTTATGTCTTTAAGATATGTTTCTAATCTACTTAATTGATTGGATTCATCAGGTTGCATGGATAAATATATCTGAGTATCATCAGCAAAACAATGAAAATTTATCCCATGTTGTCTAATAACTTTATCTAATGGAAGCAAGCAGGGAAGCTTTACTTTTTCCCAGAGGAACTGCATGACTAACTCTGGTATATGAAAAGACGAATTATTAACTTGTAAAAACTAGAATATATAAGATAAATATGCTTTAAACAACTTTAGAGATATTTCTGCAATCCTAATATCATGTTCAAGCCTCTTTAATAGAATATTGTGATCAATATGATCAAATTCAGCACTAAGATCTAACAGGACAAGTATAGACACAAGTCCACTGTCTGAGGCCATTAAAATATCATTAGCAACTTTCAGCAGTGCTGTTTCTGTGCTATGATACGTTCTAAACCCTGACTAAAACTCCTCAAATTGATTTTTTCTGTTCAGATATTCACACAATTGATTTGCAACTATTTTCCCAAGAATTTTTGAGATGAATGGGAGATTAGATTATGGTCTATAATTGGCCAAAACTCCTGAATCAAGATCAGGTTTCTTAAGTAAAGGTTTAATTACAGCAACCTTAAAGCTCTGTGGTACATAACCATTCATTAGAGACAAATTATGCAGATTCCAAATGGAGATATTAATTAGAGGAAATACCTCTTTGAACAGTTTGGTTGGGATGGGATCTGGCAGACATGTTAATGAACAGTCCAAACCGACTTCCTCTGTACGGTTGCCGGCTCAGCCTTAGAGTTAAATGGTAAATGGACTGTACTTATATAGCACCTTTCTATCTAACCAGGCCACTCAAAGCACTTTACAACACAATCTGTTTTCCCTGTTCTTATAGTGGCCTTGGTTATTTGGTTTTACAGCCCACTGCCATATTAGTTACACAATCAAATTAGAGTAAAAGTTTATTGCAACTCTGAAAGGCAAAGTGAATTACTAAATATGGCATGCATATATGACTGCCTGGTTATACTGATAACCGCTTAGACTTAAAGGACAATAAGGAAAATCAACACTGAGCAACACTATTTCAAATTGCTCCTGATAGTTTTTTTCAACTAAACATTATTGTACAAAAGCCTGTGGTACAATAAGGAGGTAAGCTACCACCTTAGTAAAATTACATTTTACATCCTTTTCCAGGAGGTTAAACAAGAGCTCTGTCAGACAAGATAGGACAGGGTGGATTTCTACTTTTATGAGGGGGTGCTCATAAATTGAATCAGCTGCCAGGACGTATTGCTTGTACACTGAGAAAACAATAATCTCTTTCGTGGTGTGTGTGTCTGTGTGCATGTGCATATGCGTGTGTATGCGCATTTGTTCTTGGCAGCTCCCTGTGCCAGCAGCAGTGCTTACATTGATGTACCATGAGAGACTGGTGTCTTGCTCCAGCAGCAGTCCCCGTCTGCTTAGCAGGGATCCTGGGTCCACCCCGGCTGTGGCCAGTGGCCAGGGTAAGACATGAGTATGTGTGTGCACATGGGTGACCACTCTGTTTTAGGACATAAATTTTCTGATCATCGTTGTTTTTGCAGGACACAGAGACATTTTTAACTGCTTTGGCCCTGTCAGACTCCGGGGTCAACCTGCTACCTTCTTCATACTTCATGCATTGGGTGGAGCTATTGTCTTCATCACTGATGGAATCATAGTGAGCCTTCCCTACTAATGCTATACACACAAAAACCCAATTCTCTTGCAACAGACACACTACCCCAGTACTTACAGACTCATGTTCATGTGGTGTGTCCTGAAAACGAAAAGTCCTTACAAATCATTTAGCTTTAAATAGAGATTTGGTCTTAGTTTGCTTTGTTACAATTGTTATAACTGAGTAAAGTTTACTGATATTAAGTTAAATCAGATGTGGTAGTAGCCAAGATTCATCCCCAACTTATCCTCTGAGCAGTGACTGATTGTACGAGTTCTTTGTTTAAAACTTTGTCCTTAACTGTGGGAATGTGTGATGTCTGTCTGTTAGCAGACAATCAGCAAAATATCTATGACCAATGTCAAACAAGAAAGACAACCAATTGAAATTTAATTACATTTTCAGAAGTCAATTCAATTTATTTATACACAGGACACAATATGACAAAAATAACAAGTCAAAATCATAAATCTAAATTCAAAACAGATCCCATTCAATTACTGTTACAGTCTACTCAAATCAATTATAATACAATACTATCACATTTGGTATATTGCAAAATGCTAATTTGTAAAACCAGCAGATTGCATTAAATCTTCACTTTATCTCATTCTCCTATCCGGAGCAGCACGGAGATGATAGTGAAAAAAGAAATGACTCCTTTTTAACTTGAAGAAACCTCCAGCAGAACCAGAACCAGGGTCAGGATGAGCAGCCATCCACTTCAGCCATCTGGGGTTTTGGAGGACAGGAAAAAAGACAGACAAACTGAAGGATTGATCCAGATGTAGTTTCTATGGGAAGAAAAACACAGATTAAGAAAATGGATTAATGACAGCAACAGTTGCATGTATAAAAAATCTCTAAATCCAAGGCAATATTACTGACTGCTTCCTTTTCAGGATACATCCAAACATCATGGAAAAGTTTATATTGTGTTGGTTTCTTGTCCTGCAGGGCTCATATGCTGGCTTCGTCTACACCTATGCTGTGTCTCCTCCTCTGCTAATGGGCCATAAGAAGGCTGGCTGTCTGGACAGCATATTTTGGGCCTCAATCACAGCAGGAAGATTGTCTTTCATCTACCTCTCCTACAGATATCCAGCACCTGTGCTGCTCACCATTAGTCTGGTATGAACACACACTCTAGGCTTCTTTCACACCGGGTGACGAGCCTGCTTTGGTGTAAAAAAAAATAAAAAAAACATGAAGAACATGAATGGTCTTTGCAGGGTCCTGGTGAGTTTTTTCAGTACAAACTAAGAGCACAAAAGGCTACCCATTATGGGTAATAGAGTTTACAGTCTACAACGGCTGTAAACATGCACAAAACAGCTGTAGCAAGGTCATAGCAGTTTTTCCGTTGTGGTATCAGGATATCTATGACATGGGGGTTTTAGCACACCTGCGTGACTTGGTTGTCATAAATATAAAGTAGGACTGGCCGTGCTGTCCTCATGCGTAGGCTACGGACATGATTCTGACAAGTCATGGAAACAATCTGACACAGTTACATTGTACTTGTGGCATGATCTTCTAGCATGCATCTGCATCTTGATGCAGTCAGGTGTAGTTGTGCCAGGGGAGGTGTATACATACTTGCCAACCGTCCCGCATTGGGTGGGACAGTCCCACATTTAGCCCCCCCTGTCCCTTGTCCCGCATCACCCTGTGCGGGACAGCCAAAAGTCCCGCATATGGCCCTCACACGCCACACTTTGTATTTCTCACACAAAAAAACCACACACACACAGTCTTTTGGTCACTTTAACGGTATATTTAGCGAGTTTTCAGATCCCGCTAGCATTTTTTTAAAGCGACTAGCGACAAATCTAGTGACTTTGGCGGCTAAATGTGAGAAAGCACTCATTCTGCAGCGTACAGTAAGCCCTGCCCACTTCCCCAATCACTGACAGCTGAGAGGAGACCCGCTCCACTCTGTGTCCACAGTGGCACTCCCGCGCACCCCCTCGAGCACGCGCGGGAGCGCAATTGTTTTCGTGTGAGTCGTGTTGTCATCTGATGACAGAGAGCTAAAGTTGGAGAGGCAGAAAACTGATGAGGCAGAAAGATACAGATGTAGGCATGAAAGAAAGCTTTTCAAAGTGGTTGAAAGACAGCAGGAAGTTCTGTCTGAGCATCAAAAGGAGGCCTGGAAATGTTCAGGTTAGCTAAAGCTACTAATACTAATTTAATAAGTTACAGCTGTTTACTGATCAGTATTTACAATATAACAGCTGAGAGGATGGAGAGAAAGATCAAAACTTGAGAGCCCTGATCTTAAGCAATTATGATATGTGTTTAATTCAAATTAATTGATCAGAATTCAGGAAAATCATGTTGAATCTATGATGTTTGTGTGTATTTCTGGGAGTGGGTTTTTTTGTTTTTTGCATGATGTTTTAAAGACATGATCAGCTGATGAATAGATAAGTTGTGTCTGGCAAAACTTTTTATATACAACTGTATATATTTGGGCAGACAGACTTAAACAGATAATGTAATACTTAAAATGTGAATGTGTGTATGTGTATGGTTGGGGGGTGGGGGAGAGGGGGGTGGGGGTGTCACGCTATGTTGTCCCACATTGACATTCCCAAATGTTGGCAAGTATGGTGTATAGAGCATGGTGAGGGATGCAGAAAATAGACAGAAAAACTATTTAGTGAGTACTAAGAGATTAGTAGCATTATGATTATCTTCACACTAAGGTAGGGTTTCGAATTTGCTGCAATCTATCCAGGATATAATAGGTTGTGTACATGGTTTGAATCACAGGGGAAACTCCTCCAGCTAAGACTTGGACCCTCCCAAAGGGATCCCTAAAATAACAAGTTAGGGCTGAATTTCTATACTAAAGTTTCTATATTTTAATTCTCATATTTAAACATGGTAAAATTTGATATTATGATTTGAGACCCCCCTAAACAGAACAATACTAAATCATAATGTTGCTGTTACATAAACCTCCCCGTTCTTAGTTATATCATTAGCTGAACCTTAAGTCCTGAGTACAAGTCTAAAGCAGTAAGTCAAACAGGCACAGTCAGAAGAGAGGACTTTTCAGTTTATCTTTTAGCATTTAGAATTAGATTGGCTTTGCATTTTGTTGCCTCTATAAGTCATAAAAAATGTGATTTATGTTTTACTTTATTTATGTTTCATTGTTAGATTATTGTAGTTTGTCCAAATATTGTCAAGTTAATTTATGTCCTCTGTGATCAGAGCAGAAGAAAAATAGATGAAATAAAAATAAATAGTTATTAAGACCCACACCACTCTAAATCTGTCTTTAGGATAAACAAATTCAATTTTAAGTTTTGAAAAAAGATCAGACCAACCTGGGATTAAACATCAAAGCCTATGGAGTCTTTGTGTCTATTCTGAAGTCTGGAGTGAGGTTCTAAGATCTCTCTCTCTCTGTCCTGTTGATGATGTTTGTGATATTGTGGAGCTCTGCTGTTGATGGTCTGCTCTTCTCATAGTTTTACTCTGGAATACTTTGTAACAGCTGATTCCAGACATGATTAAAGTATGTGAACTGATGGACTGTAGGTCAGTTATTGTAATCTGTAACAAAGATGGCAGATGTAACATTATAACAAGGAAAATACTGGAACAATTGTAAAGCTTCTGCTAGAAGTTCCTGTTTGTGTTGGATAGGACTGCCTTTATGTTGGAAATAGGTTGACCCCCCTCCCCCCGATTGTTACTGTGTCATTTGCACACTGGCCATGTAGGTTGTGGAAAGGCCAAGGTGAAGGGTGCCTAAAGGATGATTTTTTTTTGAGTCTATACACTTATTGACCTCACACGAAATAATATGGTCTGCGATATAATGTTCTGTGAAGGTCTTGTGTGTAGTTCAGAATAAATATTTGAACTGGGTGGGAATGTAAATACGTGACCAAAGTAAGGCTCTTTAAGAGATTACAGTCGTGGATTCTGTTTCTGTTGCCTTCTGTTCATACCTGAACACTTTTAAGGACAGGTGTTAGGGTTATTCTGGAAGCTTTCCAGGCCATGTTTGTTTGCATTGTGTAGCAAATATATTCATAGTCTCAATCAAGGAGCTCCATTCTCTGCCTGAGCAGTTCCTGTTGGCAGTTTGTACTTCACCATCTGTTGCTGGTCAAACAACACATATTTGGTCTTTGCAAACAGAAGTGACGTATTGAGGATGATGGGGAAATGACATGCGATTGAAGTGGTTGCTTTTACTGTACGCAAAACAAAGGTCAAAGAGAAAAAGTATTTTAAAACATGTAGAATAAAAGTTCTAGCATTCCTTGAAGGAATGCATATCACCTCCTGCCTTTCATGCCAGAGTTTTAGACAGAGATCATGTTATGCTGAAAAGGGAAGGCATAACTGTTTGGTCAAACATTGTCAATGACATTACGCATAAGCTTATGTGATACTGTGAGATCTCACAAGATCTATTAGTGCTTGAAATATTTGTTGAGGATGGTATTTAGCTAATACGTACATCAATACATCAAACTTTAGCCCACTATGTGTAAAACTGAGCTATAACCATATTTGTGTTGGCTAAGTTAGATTAGCTGTGGCATACATCTTGAAATGAGTTGACTCCAAAAATTAATCAGTTGTAGATGTACACCAAATGTTGAGTTTCTGGGAGTTTCATTAAAATTTGTACAGTGTTCCACGAGATGTTTTGCTAACAGACAGACAGGATTTCTCACCAATAGGTGTCACCAAAGTGTAAAGTAAAAATATTGTAAAATCTATTGCACTCAGACTATGTGTTGGGGATTATGCTCAGCTACTAACATAAAAACATAAACATAAAACTTAGCTTAATATCTCCAATACTGGCTGAGTTATAGCTATTTTTGCGCTTCCTCAGGTCAGTTGACTGTGGCAGCCATTTTGAGTTCAGTTGTCCTTAAAAAAATAATAATTTATAGATTTCCAGTAATTATTTTCTGAGAGTTTCATAATAAACGATCTTAGAGAACTGGCCCATTATTGTGAGAATGGTGGTTTTGCCTTCTGAGAGTGGAAGTACAGTGACAAAATCCAGCAAAATATTTGACCAGGGGCAGTTTGGAACTGGAGAGGTTGTAGTTGGCCAGTAGGAGGTTGAGTTATGTTTTTTTTTTTTTTTTTTTTTTTTTTTTTTTTGGGGGGGGGTTGCACACTTAGGACAGCCTTGGAGAAACCCATTTACATTGGAGACTAAGGCAGGCCACCAAAAGGTTTGTTGAATGAAACTGGTGGTTTGATCGATTCTAAGGTGGCAAACAAATTTTGAGTTGTGGGCCCATTGAAGGACTTGAGAACTTACTGAACTTGGTATTTAAAACTGATTGGGTGGTCCTTGGGTGTCTTGGGCTTCATGGTGACATTCTCAATTTCCCATGTGACACCCCAAACAATGCAGGTGGGAAGAACAATGTTCTCTGGATTGTCAGAGTTGTTAGAGTCAGAGAACTGGCAGGAGAGAGCATATGGTTTTAAGTTATGAGAACCTGGGTGGTAAGTGATGAAAAATTGAAACCAAGTTAAAAACAGAGACCAATGTGCTTGACTTGGGTTGAGTCTTTTTGCTGACTGTAGTTAAGTTAAGTTTTTATGATCCATCCATACAAT
Organism: Kryptolebias marmoratus; assembly: GCF_001649575.2. NCBI lineage: Eukaryota > Metazoa > Chordata > Actinopteri > Cyprinodontiformes > Rivulidae > Kryptolebias > Kryptolebias marmoratus. The sequence goes on along the minus strand of NC_051433.1, from coordinate 27,126,471 downwards.
AAACAGGAATTTTGCCTCCTTAGGCCTGTGCTTCCATTCTTTGAGAGCCATCTTATGGCCAACAATTCTCAGTTTCCTATGTCGTAATTTCGTACTGCAGGGATAAGTTTACATGAGAAGAAGGCACACAAGTGAAGTTTGCAATCTGGGTCTGCTCTTTGGTAGAGCACAGCACCAACACCAGCATCTGAGGCGTTGACCTCCACTATCAACTGTTTTGTAGGATTTGGGTGGACAAGAGCTGGCCAATGATAAAGAGTTCCTTAAGCTTTTGGAATGCCTGGTCTGCCTTAGGAGTCCAAACATAAGACTGGTGAATGAAGGTAAGCTTGGTTAGGGGTGTGGCTGTCTGGTTGTAGTTCTGGATAAGTCTATAAAAGTTTAAGAAACCCAAGAATCATTATAACTGTTTCCAGGTGGATGGTGGGCCAATTTGCCATTGCTTGTACCTTCTCAGGGTTCGTGTTCACCTGCTTGCTCTTGGATGTGTAACCCAAGAAAGCAACAGCGGTGACATGGAAGTTGCACTTTTCTGCTTTAACCCTCTGTTGTCTGTGGACGCACTGTCACGTCCAAGTCACATGCCCTATTTAAATCGGTTTAGCGGGAAAGATGCATATGGAGAGAAAATGGTTCCAAATTACCTGTGCGTGTGTAAAAGGATTTGTCCGTGTGTAAAAATATTTGTGCGTGTGTAAAAGGATTTGTGTGTGTGTAAAAATATTTGTGCGTGTGTAAAAGGATTTGTGCGTGTGTAAAAATATTTGTGTGTGTGTAAAAATTTATTTGTAACTC
>NC_051433.1:27120937-27125226 GCF_001649575.2 Kryptolebias marmoratus | reverse complement strand
GGAAAAGGTTTATTTTCTTTTTAAGGCTTACAATCATTTTTCACAGATACAACTATCCAAACTTACACACAAAGATGCTTACACGAGTTACAAATACATTTTTACACACACACAAATATTTTTACACACGCACAAATCCTTTTACACACGCTCAAATATTTTTACACACGCACAGGTAATTTGGAACCATTTTCTCTCCATAGATGCACACCCTCTGAGACTTTGTTTCAAAAGTACAGACTTCAAACTATACACCAATTTTTAAATTGTGTTCATAGGCCAAGTAAAACTAGAGTTGTGATAAATAATTCACACCACATCTTTTTCTGAAAATCATTGTCATATTTGAAGTGCGTTAGAGTGAGAGGCAGCAGCGAAGGCGGAGAGTTTTGGGGAGAAAACACCCCATGCTCCATTCATTCTCACTCCCAACCCATCCAAAAGATAAAACACACACCCCTCTCCATTCTGACTGAGGCCCAGAGGTATTAGTCAAGTGCCAAAAAATCTACAGGAAGAAGAAAGAGACGCAAAAGTTGAAGGAAGTTTGGCAGTGACATAAAGCTCCCCCATAAAAAACAGCAAGTGCAGGAGTGAGTAAAGAGATTTGTGATATTTAGCATGTTTGGATTTTATAATTAGGGTGTAGTATAGTGTGTTTAGTCAGTTTAGTGTGGTTGAGTCAAATCAATGAGGCATTTTTGGACATGGAGCTCCAGCTTCTGATTGAGGTGGAGGACCCAGAGATGATGGAGCTGCAGGCAGAGCCTCTCAGACAGAAGGAAAATTTCTAAGGCAGAGATGCAGTCTGAGACACACAGGGATGACATTGTTGATGAAGTAGGTGATCCATTATTTGTAAATAATAACAAGAGACAGATTCAGATCCATCCTTTGGAACATTTACTTGAGTGATCCTGAGCAGAACATGACCAAAACAAGAAACTATTTATATGAGTGGCACAAAGAATTTAGGCATCTATGGAACAAAACAATCAGGAGTTAGAATAAAATGTCAAAAGAAAATTTCTGCATTTTAATGGAAGTAGTGGAACTTTGTTATGTGCTAAATCTTTTCATGAGTTTATGAATATATGTGATTGTTTGTAATTGCATTTTAATTTGTAAAAACAATTTGTAAAGTATGTTTGTGGTTTTTATAGTATAAAAACTTAAAATCTTCTACTCAGATTTTATGTTTTTGGTGTGATTTTAGGTCTTTTGTGTACGGTGGCCGACAGGTGCAAAGACACTTCAAACATCTAAACACACCGCAAACACATGAATAATGCACACTTCAAAACACACAAAAAATGAATGCAAAAGAAAAATGCAGAAAAAAATGATGCAATCACACAAAATAGATAAAAGCAAATGGAAATATGCTGCAAATACCAAAACACTAATAAACTCCCAAAACACCAGCAAGTAAAAAAAAAAGATGCAAACTTACTCCACTCGAAGTGGACACAGCGGTGTCTTCCTGCCGTTTGACCTGGTGCTGTCAGTGAGATGTGGGTCAGTTCACCTCCATGTGCTCTCTCTTCCTAAACACGGTGGTTCACTTAGGGACCATCAACAAATTACCGAAGCAATGACACTTGAAAAATAAAATTCAAATAACCACCATGTCATGTGAGCTTCTGACCAAGGGTTAATGTTGAATTGTTTCACTAGAATGGACAAATAAGACACACCTAACTTTGTCTGATTTGAAAGCATTTCATATTAGTTTCATTAAAATGAGGTGATAAAAAATTAATGTTGAATTCTTTTCATCACCTGGTCTCAAGAGAGAGCCAGGCCTTCACATCCAAAATCAGTGTCTGATATCACTAATGTGCTTCTGGAAGAATGGTCAAAAATTCCCATAAATACACTCCTAAATCTTGTAGAAAGCTTTCTCGGAAGAGTTGAAGCTGTTATAGCTACAAAAGGTGGGCTAACATCATATTAAACCCTATGGATTAAGAATGGGATGTCACTCAAGTTCCTATGTGTGTGAAAGGAGACAAGTGAATACTTTTGGCAATATAATGTATATCGAATGTGGAAGTGCTAGGAAAAGAAGATGGAGTTATTGCAGATCTTAAACAATGAGCTCCAGTTATTTATTCTTCTCTTAGACAAGATTATGGATGGGTTTTGTGTACAAAGCCAGGAAAAGCCCAGGACTACAGGTAAGAGGGGTGAGGAGGTGATGTAGAACTGACCTTGTTCCTGATGGTTGCTAGACATGATTAAGTAAATCGGTATTGTTTGATGGGTGATTGAGGACAGATTTTGATATTTAAAAGCAGTCACTATTGATGGCCTCAGAAGAGATTTCACAGATAATTGTAACTGTTTTACTAGTTCAGTATCAATCAGATTTTGCTCCATTCCAGAGTTGATGAGGGTCTGCAAAGGAAAAAATATCCTAGTGATCACAGATAGTTATGGGGATAAGAAGTCAGGGAGCAGATGACGTAATGGTAAATTTGAGGATTTCTACTAATGTTTAGTTTACACTGACACAGAAAACAGCAGTCAAACTCACCCTCAAAGCTTTCTGGTGGTGTACCGGGTAACTCTCGGGTGACAAAAGGTAGGAGATAGAGCTGGGTTGGTAACTGGGCTGTAAAGAGTCAATCTTTTGAGTTTTATTTGGCAGTAACTTAACTGATCCAAGCGTTGATTGGTGGTTTGTTACTGAACATTTAGTCTTCTAGAATATTGCAAGAGCAGTGAAACAAAAAGTGAAACCACTGTGCCAAGGCACATCTTAGAGGTTGTATCATGTAATTTGCAAGCAATAAGAAAAAAAATCTAGGCAGTTGGAGGTAGAGAGAACAATTCAATGACTTGAACAACAGCATAAAAGATTGCCAACAGCTGACTTACTTTGCAAACCTCAATCTGTGCGTAGGGAATTTGTCAGTCTCATAAGTGAAAAAGTGGAGGGCAGCCTATGGTTAACCAGACAAATTTACTACAAGACTACAGGCAACAGAGTAAGCATATTGCTAGCAACAGCACTAAAAAAGCAGCAGTCATCAAATATGGTCCAGAAACTAAAGTCAGGTCAGGCCACAATCACAAAGCCAGATAATATGATTGCTTTGCTAAATATTATGAGTCTCTGTACAAGAATACTAATATGTGCAGATAATAAAACATTAGAAACACTTTTAAGGGATATTAAGTTAAACACACTCTCTGATGCTATGGCAAAACAATTAGATTAACCAATTAAGGAAGCGGAAATTAAATAGGTGATATCTAATCTCCTGTTTAAGCTTTCAGGAGCTGTGGCCTGAAAGTCATTGGTGCCTGTTGCGACGGCTATCGGAGGACCCCTGATGGACGCCAGCAGTGATGCAGGCTGTCAAGTTAAAGAAGGAGACCTTTAGGGCTTGGCTGTCCTTGAGGACTCCTGAAGCAGCTGACAGGTACAGGGTGGCCAGAAGGACTGGGACTGTGGCTTTGATGACTGTAGAGGCAAAAACTCGGGCATGAGAGGAAGTCAGAGAGGCCATGGAGAAGGACTTTCACTTGGCCTCGAGGAGGTTCTGGCACACCATTCGACGACTCAGAAAGGGAACATAGATCCTGTTTCGGGCCATGCTTGGTCTGAGTGTGGAACTGCTGACCCGGACTGGGGATGTTGTCCAGCAGTGGAAGGAGCACTTCGGGGATCACCTTAATCCGGCCACCATGTCCACCTTTGAGGAGGCAGGGTCTGGGCACTTTGGGGAAGACGAGTACATTACCATGGCAGAGGTCACAAAGGTAGTCAAAAAGCTCCCTGGGGACAGGCTGCCAGGGGCAGACAAGATTTGCCCTGGGCTGCTGAAGGCTCTGGACGTTGGGGGACTGCCATGGTTGACATGTCTCCTCAATACTGCATAGAGGTACCGGGGCACCACTTGTGGAGTGGCAGACTGGGGTGGTGGTTCCTATTTTTAAAAAGGAGGACCAGAGAGTGTGTTACAACTACTGGGGGATCACACTTCTCAGACACCCTGGGAAAGTTTACTCTAGGGTGATGGAAGAAAGGCTCCAGCCAATTGTCGAACCTCAGATCCAGGAGGAGCAGAGTGGCTTTTGTTCTGGTTGTGGAACAGTGGACCAGCAAAGATCTTCCACATTTGCGGGGTTGCTAAGGGGGTCATGGGAGTTTGACTCTCCAGTAGGTAGGTAGGTAGGTAGGTACATTTATTTATATAGCACTTTTCAGCACGAGGCGACTCAAAGTGCTTTACAACACAAGAACAAAATTACAGACAGAGTTACAGAACATGACAAGA
>NC_051433.1:27111506-27118599 GCF_001649575.2 Kryptolebias marmoratus | reverse complement strand
GATGGAATATCAGCCAGTTCGGAGTAGTTTGCAATTTCGCTCCTGTTTACAGTCTGAGTGCTGGTCGATCCGTGAACCCATCCACGAATTTGACGATAATCCAGGTAACTGCCTGGTCCAAACAGCAGAAATCCTGTTATCAAAAACCCAAATAGGAACCTCCACGTCGGTAGGTACACAGTCTTCCACTCCTGCCAGGAATCCACTGTATATCCAGCGAGACATATCCCGAGACTGGACTCTCCTTCACCCAGTCGAGGAAATTGTATCAATTGCGTTGAGAAACCAGCTGACCAGATCCATATTCCTTAAATTTTTGGAAAATATGTAAAAAGAGGCTGCAAGTCTTTTGTAGATCTGAAGAAGGTGTATAAAGGTGTATCCCAGATGCATTCTGTGGGGGGAGTTGCGGGAGTATGGGGTACTTGGGTTGCTTTTGAGGGCTACTCGGTCCCCGGATAACCAAAGCAGGAGCTGTGCTGCATTCTTGGCACAAAGTGGAGCTCATTTTTGTTACGGGTTGTTTACCACCAGGGATGTCCCTTGTCTCCAATCCTGTTTGTGGTGATCATGGACAAGATCTCGGGGTGCAGTAGTGGAGAGGAATGTGTCTGGTTTTGGAGCCTCACAGTCTTGTCTCTGCTTTTTGCAGATAATGTGGTTCTGTTGGCGTCTTGAGGCCATGACCTTTAGCATGCACTGGGACAGTTTGCAGCCAAGTGTGAAGTAGTTGGGATGAGAGTCAGCTCCTCTAAATCAGAGGCCATCGTTCTCAATCAGAAATGGGTGGAATGCTCCCCCTGGGTCAGGGGGGAGTTTCTGCTTCACGTTGAGGAGTTCAAGTATCTTGGAGTCTTGTTCACGAGTGATAGTAGGACGGAGAAGAAGATGTATCGATTGGTTCATCGTCTGCAGCAATAAGGACTTTGCTTTGATCGATTGTGGTGAAGAAAAAGTTGAGTCGAAAGCCAAAACTCTCCATTTACTTGTCCATCTATGTTCCAACCCTCACCTATGGTCATAAGGTTTGGCCCCTGACCAAAAGAATGATATCATGGATAGAAGCGGCTGAAATGAGCTTCCTTCGTAGGGTGGCTGGACTCAACTTTAGAGATAAGGTGAGGAGCTCCGTCATCCGAGGGAAGCTCGAAGTAGAGCTGCTGCTTCTTTGCATTGAAAGAAGTTAGTTGAGTTGGTTCAGGCATTTTCGTACATGTCCCACTGGGAAGAGACCTCAGGGCCAGACCCAGAACTCACTGGAGGGATTAGGTTACCTCTCTGGCCTGTGAACGCCTTGGAATCTGATGGTTTTATTAATTAATTTTATACAAAGTTTAAAGATGAGATAACCCAATTATTGCTATAAACTTACCACCATGTATTGCAATTCAGAACTATGGCACCTTTGTGAATTAATGAAACAATCCTAATAAGGCGGGCAAGGAACCCTGTAAGTGTGAATCCTACAGACCAATATTGCTCCTTTATACAGACTTTTGTATTCTTATATCAGTACTAGCCAAACGGGTCAATAAAGTCATCAAGGAAATTATAAATCCTGAGCAGACAGGATTTATCATGGGTAGGTATTTTGGAGACAATATACACAGACTCTTAAACATTGTGTTTTTTGCAAAAGTTGGAGATAACGCTATGATGCTATGATACAATGTCAGCCTATTGGTTGGTTAGATGCATCTGAAGCACTGAACTCCTCAGTACTTTCCCTCCGAAAAGCAGTCTAGCAATGGCGAAGGCAGAGGGAGCAGCACATTCCGTTGTTACACCAAATACTGCGACCCATCATATTCTGCGACCACAGGGGGCGACAGCGTACATTCCTCTGTATGTATGTCTTCAGGAATAGGAGTTTCATATTTTGATAAAGAAACAAGTTTGATTGTTCATTTAAATTTATTTCACTCTCTCACACAAATATACACACAAAATCCTGAGCCTTCTGTATACACCACATCAATAATTTCTTTATATTTTTGTGTGCTGTGTGTGTACACACACATGCAGTTTTTTTTTAAAGGCCTGGAAACATAATCCTTGAAAACTCCAGGTCATTCCAGGGTCTTACACTGCCCTGCTTTAACTGGGGCTGGAGAGCTGAGGTTCACTTTCAGGAAAATGTTGAGAAAGGTCGACTGGAAGCTCTCTGCAGCTTTCCTTCAGGTTTCTATGTTCCTAAAATATATGATACATAATACTTAAAAACAATTTAATTGAAAACAACTTGAAAAGGTTTTAGTATCCCACAGTGTATTGTAATACACAACACATCATTAATTCCTAAAAATGCAGAAAGAACTAACAGGTAAAAACAGGTTTAACAAAGTGTAATATTAACTTTGGTTTTAAACATGAATCATAGACATTTCTGTTAACATGTACAGTAAAAAAAAAAAAATCACCTCCTCTTTAGAGATGAGATGGGAAGTTGAAGACAGGTGGGGTCACATCATCTCTAAGCCGGTCTTGTCAAAGTCCTCTGGTTTGAAATGTTCACGACAGAGCTGAGACGATTCTGTAGCAACAAAACTCTCCCTTCTTACTGTAGCTTTCAGTTGCCTCCTTAAATCTGTGTTACTGGGAAACCTTCAAAATGTGAAGAAAAAAACCCAAAAAGAGCTAATGAGAGAGGAGCACCAGTTCCTCCTGTTAGCATTTCGTTGTTTATCAAATAAGCCTTTTTCACGGCAACCGGAAGTATCGTCTCCTGGTGCTGGGACACTTCCTGTTTTAGCGAGTCTATTCAAGTACACAAAGCAAAAAGTCTTTTTAATATTGTTGCTTAATTTGCCAAAATTGTCTTTTGCTGATGTGGAAGAAATCGCAGCGGCAAATTCACGATCCAATAAACTGGAGAAAGGATACAAGTTCTTCCATGAAGAATATATCCACAGGTATCAAGGTAAGAAAAGACGTAGGTTAGCGAGCTAGCCGATAGCTACAACCTATGAAGTACATAAACATCGTCATAAAGAAGCTTTATTTAGTGTGCTAAATTATTTGGAATATTTCAGACAGACATGGTATAAACTTTTAAATGATATTTTAACATTCTGATATGTGTTTGTCATTACAATTTGTAAAAGAAAACATACTACATGTTAGTTATGAGATGCTAGATGATGCTTGATGTTCAAATTTTGCTTTACTTCTGCATGCCTATAGTGTCAAATATTGTCGAGGGACAGGTAGTTGTCAGAGCTAGATGCTTCAGGTCCATGAAGAAAAATGATGAACCATGCAGACTGCAGGTTTGAAACAGTCAGAAAGCCGGTTGGCTCATGTTCATTAGTTCGAGTTCTTGTTCATTTATGACATTTGAAGAACTTTCATGTATGGACAATTTCTGAACTACATCTTCCTGTTCAGTAGTTACTATTTGTCTTCTGTTGCGGTTTCAGCATAGTCTGTTTTGTTCTGCTGCTGTTGCAGCTCATCTTCAAACTAGAATCTATGACTTGTTTAAAACTAAATAATAACAAGTATTAATTTATGTATATGTACTAAACATAATTATCTATTTTAGATCTCACTGGGTGTTAAAAAAGAAAAGGCTGACTTGTTGGCTTATTTGTGTAGTTGTGCAGCTGGTAAAGGTTTTTGCAATCATATAGTTGCACTTCTTTACCAGGCTGCACACTACTCCCAGCTCCAGCTTCCAGCTGTTCCTTCTGCACTGGCCTGCACGAGTGATGTACAAAGATGGCACAGACCAAGAACACAGGTAAAAAAAAAAAAAAAAGGAGAGTGGAACACATTTATTTCTGTTATATAATTTAGTATATGATAATTATGACTATCATAACAACAATATAGCTATGGTGGCCACCTATTCCTCTTTTGACCGTGCTGCAGAGCCATCTAGGCTCCTTTCCCACCAGTGTAATATTAGTCCCATGTGAAATTTCTCAACTCAATATTACTTGTGTCAAACACATTTTTTCTCTCCTAACTTGTTTGGAATAGTTTGTTTTTGTTGGTAATGAAATTAAATGCAGGCTCAACCAGTATCAATTAGTAGCATTTATAAGTTAAGTAAAAATCTTAACTCTCACAAATCTGCTCCATTGTGTCCTACCAAATTGCTCACCTGTCCCTTAACCTTTATTTATGTATTTTTTAGTTTATTTTACATATTTTTCTTTTAAGGGGATCCATCCTGAACCTGCCAGCGAGGTGGTGGTGCGAAAGCCCAAAACTGTGGGGAAAAGATGCCTGCACTCCACACTTTACAGAGCTTACACAGGTATAACTGTTGGTTCAATGTTTTTATGCCTATGTTTCCTTTATCAAAACTTATTCTGATTATGTCACTCATGTGTTTGTAGGACCACTTCCAGATCGCGACATTCTGGCATCGGGAGAAAAACTATGCCAGCTGGAGTCCCCACCACTTATCTCGCTTGTCCTAGATGGTCTCTCAACCTTGGAGCTGGTACCATCCAAATTTGGGCCTGTGCCACAGGGCTCACCGATGTCTTACCAGTCCCCACCTGAGAAGCCCTGTGGTAGCATCATTCTGTACCACGACTCCAGACTTCCCTGCTCTTCCTTTGATGTTGCATAATCTACCTAACATGTGTTTTGTGCCTACACTTGGTCAACTTATGCATCTTCAGTCTCTGCAAGTATCACTACAAATGTGTTATGAAATAGAGGCCAGAACCAGGGAGCAGTCCAGATGTCCAGCATGGGTACAGCTTTGACAACCAAGGCTTACTGCCAGCCATTTCCGTGATGCTTGCAGAGGAACCCTTACAAAAAAATCCCACGAAAATCACATGTGACTTTCACATGTGATCACATGTGAATCACATGGGAATCACATGTGAAAACGTGATTTTTGGGGGGATTATGTGAATCACGTGAAAAATGGGAATCACATGTGGAAATATGTGATTTTTTGGGGGATTATGTGAACCACATGTGGAAAATGGGAATCACGTGAATTTCGTGGGATTTTTTTGTAAGGGAAGTGCGGAGGAGGAATCTGTTGCCATGGCAGTGGCAGCTCGGATGATCAGGGGGTCCATGAGGCAAACTGCTGCCATGAAGCGTGGCCTGCAGATGGAGTCGGAGGTGCAGGCAAACTACGATGATATATTGAAGGTCAACGTGCTCCCTGTGGGATTCATCGTTCACCCTGACACACCATATCTTGGTGCAACTCCAGATGGCAGGGTGTATGACCCATCAGAATCGCCTCCATTTGGACTGGTTGAGGTTAAAAGCAGTACAAAAAATGTGTCCCAGGTTGCTCACCTCAAGGTTTATAATGGCCATGCATGTCTGAGGCGTTCACATGCATACTTCTGGCAGGTACAGGGTCAGCTGGCAATCACTGGATTGGAATGGTGCGACTTTGTCACTGACACGCTTACAACAATAACCGTTAAGCGGGTATGGTGTGATGAGTCTTTCATTGCTCAGATGAAATCTAAACTGGATGTTTTACTTTAACACCTTCATCGATGTCTTTATGTCAATGCAATAAGGCTGTCAATCACTGTAAATAGCTTAGTATAGTAATAGTTTGTAATTAGCTTAGTATAGTAATAGTTTGTAAATAGTTTAGTATAGTAATAGTTTGTAAAACGTTTAGTATAATAATAGTTTGTAAATAGTTTAGTTACTCATGAAAAATACATTAAGTACCAAGTTCTTTTACATAAAATTGAACAATCTGTCTTGTAATTTTTGTTTTACAAATGCTTTTTGGTACTCCCTAAATATTTGATTTGATGGATATTCATTTGCAGCATAATCCTCTATCAATGTATAATGTAGTTATAAAATGTTACCTTAAATAGTTAAACTTTTTTTGTTTTTACTAGATATTGGAAATTGCACTTTTTTCCTTTGCAATTCAACTAAATCAATCCACAAATTAAAAAATCAGAAACAGTGCAGTATGCTGCTCAAATATTTGAAAGAATTCAAAACATTTAAGTAACTATTTACATAACACTAGGAAAATTTATAATGATAATTTGCCAGAACACAAAAGTTGTGCCAGATTTGATTGACAGTTCCAATTAAAGTGAGTGGCACCGGAGAATCCCAGATGTGGTAGGACTTGATCCTGGTGATTGCTCGCTCCACAATGATCCGCAGCCGAGCAATGGCTTGGGTGTCCTCTGTCTTCTTCTTGCTGAACTGACCAGGATGTCTAAATGGTGGAATGGTTAGTTTGGCTCCAACTTCATGAAGGAGGTCCTGAATGAGGAAGCCTTTATCTGCCATGACTTCATCCCCTGGCTCAAGCATAGGATGGGTTCCACTGATCTAGTGATTTCCTTGTCAGAGATGCAGCCTGTGTATAATGCTGAAATAAATGTCACCAACACACAGGGAGCAACTATGATCAGCCCTTTCAGAGTGGTGCAGTTCTTGTATGCAGAGAAAGTTTAGGACTGTAAGGTGAGGGACGATGCGGTCTGCAGAGCAACTTCTGTGCAGTCCAAGATGACACGTACGTTTGGAGAGAACTTTAGGAATCTCTGAGGCATACTGGCTTTTACCTTCTCACGACTAATCCACATGTTCATGGAAGAGAACACAATGAAAAGGTAGTTGGCCCAGGTGATGGTCACTTGGCTGACAGTAGCAATGCTGACTTTAAACATGTCAGCAATAAGCTGCTCCTTCATGCCCACTGCAACCCTGAATGAGTACATCAAGGCATGCAGTGGGCAGGGCTGGGTTCAGAAAATGCTTCCTCTCCAAGTTTCTGCGCTCTGGTCCAGTACACAATGCGGGATGCAGATGGTGCAATGGACTCCCAGAAGATCCGGAACATGCACTCAGATGGAAATTTGGTGTAGAACCGAATCTGGTCATCAGAGGCACAGTAACTGTTAAAAAGTGTGGGAGACAAATCCACTTTCTGTAGTCTGGCTTCCAACTCCTTGATGTAATCCAGTGCTTCATCAAGTGCACCTGTAAAACCACAAAATAAAAAAGCAAGATAATACTGTTAGCAAGATTGTTTTAATTATTGAGCTACTGTGACATTATTTTTGTGAAGATCGGTGCATGTATGTATGAAGCCACTGACTGATATAACTACACACTG
>NC_051433.1:27108632-27110307 GCF_001649575.2 Kryptolebias marmoratus | reverse complement strand
ATCAGGAGGTCTTGACAGTGTAAAGACTTGACAGAAAATGACATGGAATCCAGAGTTTTGCACAGCTTTTGGCTTTTAAAGACTATGGTCTTAAACTTTTGATCAGCTGAAAAAAATCATGTTTGAGTGTAAATGCAGTTTGGAGACAATTCCCTGCTCAAAAGTTCTTGTCTCTTGCACTGATTTTTTCCTTTAACATTGTGAAGCTCTATTTAGAACCTTCTTAAGATCCAATAGTGTAAAATGCAAATTCTTGCAATTTTTTGACTGGTCTTAAGATTTTGATCAGGAGTGTATATATAGACTATATTTTACTAATTATCTTATATGACAAATTTATACAATGTACCATCTTAATTTGATATTTACCTGTGGGTGGACGCGCCACATAATCGTGGTCCATGTTAGCAGCTTCAGCCTGGCTAGCTTTCTGTGAGTAGACAAGCTGCTGTTTCTGAGCCCTCTCAAAAGCAGACTCCCTCTTTGCTGGTGTGGTGAAATTGTTCCAGGTGAAGCGAGAAGGAACAGCTCCATTTTTAAGGCAGCTGGTGGTGGATCTGCTGACAGAATCCTCCTGTGTGAAGTGCCGGCTGCATACAACAGTGCTTCCTGGCTTTATGCGGAAGTCGGGACCCTCATCTCGTCTGATCGCTTGGACCCACTGCCTCTTTTGATCTGGGTCCATCTGGAAAGCATGGTAGGACAGATACGGTTGTTTTCTTGCCCCACAAGAACAACCAGGAACGGAACAAAAACAACCGCGCCGAGACTGAGCCATTTTCCTCACTATCTAATGCGAATGCTGTAGCCACTGGAAGTTGTTGCGCACCACTTCCGCTTTAAAACGCGGAAGAGTGAAAAAGGTCTATAAAGTTAGCTACAATAACATAATATAATAAATGGTCAAATAACCAAAATTATTGTTCAGTCTTACTTGAAAGGTAATCCTCCGTGATATAAAATCCGGCCATAGCTGCTCGCTCTGTGGTTACTCCTGTTGGCTCTTAGGGAGAGGAGAGATCTGTCCAACGTGGCGGTGACGGCGGATGCGCTCCAGGACGTAATGAGGCGTCTGCATATTTATGTTTGTTCAATATCTATCAGTCAGGACCGGATAATCCAGTCAGACCCATCAGCCATGGAGACTTACATATTGTTTCAAGGATCAAACCGCTGTTAAACATGTCCTCGATTAGATTTTTGATAGTCAATTGAAAATAAAAAGAATGAATGATACACAGATTGTCCTGAGTCCGTGTATCATTCGTTCTTTCCGTTATTTGGTAAGCAACAAAATGCTAATAGGATGAACTAGTCCTCCTCTCTCATTAGCTCTTTCTGGGGTTTTTTCTTCACATTTTGTAGGTTTCCCAGTAACACAGATTTAAGAAGGCAATGAGAAGCTGCAGTAAGAAGGGAGGGTTTTATTGCTACAGTTGTCTCAGCTCTGTAATGAACATTTCAAACCAGAGGACTTTAACAGGACCGGCTTAGAGATACTGTGACCCCATCTGTCTTCAACTTCCCATCTCATCTCCAAAGAGGTGTTTTTTTACTGTACATGTTAACAGAAATGTCTATGATTCATATGTAAAACTAAAGTTAATATTACACTTTGTTAAACCTGTTTTTACCTGTTAGTTCTTTCTGCATGTTTAGGAATTAACAATGTATT
>NC_051433.1:27106060-27106568 GCF_001649575.2 Kryptolebias marmoratus | reverse complement strand
AGTCTGGGTCTCCCTGCTTAGGCTGCTGCCCCCGCGACCCGACCCCGGATAAGCGGAAGAGAATGGATGGATGGATATAAAAAAGAAATTACAGATTAATCACTCTTCATTTTCATTCTTAACACAGCATTATTATACATTATAACTATGGTGTGTGACAAAGTGGGACATGGCAGAATTCAGAACAGGCACACACTGACAAAGTTTTAAGATGTTTATTGTCAACGGACCAAGAGCAGGATCAAAGTCTCTGGGCTGGACACTCACGTAACCGCTAGGAAGCAGGACCGGAACAGGTAAGTCCTCCGTGAACCGATGTTCGGATCCAAACGGGGAAGTCAGAAAGGGGCTGAGGCAAGAGGGAGAGTCCGAGTCCAGGCAGGGGGTCGATACCGGTGAATGCGAGAGCAGAATGTGGTGATTGGCGGTTTTGTGTGTGTGAGTGCTTCCTGGTGGGCGTCTCCTGAGCAGGTGACTGACGCCTCATCATCACTCCTCTCACACCTGT
>NC_051433.1:27103744-27105960 GCF_001649575.2 Kryptolebias marmoratus | reverse complement strand
AGCGGCGATAGTATTGCACATACAACGTCACACTCAAATGGTGTTTAACAACTCACCACAGATTCTCAAGTTGGAGTTGGAGTGAAAGTTGGAGATTTCAGATTGTTTTATTAACAACTGACGCCACAACCAACAGTGAGCAGCAGCATAGTGGAAAACCCGGAAATACACATGAAGATCCCAGAGCTTAAAGGGGTGACTTAAAGGGAAAGCGGATGGGTCATGGCGGTCACGTGGGTTACACAAACCTATTTAGTCCGGACTCTCTGAATACTGGGAGGTCAGGTTTCCCATGGACTTATAGAAGCTATGTAGCATTTCTTCATTTAATTGCCAATCTTCATCAACAAAAATAACAATAAAAAAGGTGGACTGCACAAGGTCAGACAGATGTAAACCACACTTATAACAAATATAATCAACATTCAGACACGCGCTTAAGATTACACTTAGGCAAACATAGATTTCACCTTATAGATAATTTTGCTATCATCTCTTCTACTTCTTTCTATAGGAATCATGATTATGTTTCACTGCATAGGTTTTGTGTCAATCTGTTGTAATGAATTCAGGATGAGTGCATATCACCCGTCATAAGACATGTAGGGGAGTTGGCTCCAATTTCATTCGCTAGAACAGAGAACAGAAAGGGAAGGGCGACAGCGAGGGCTGTCCTCTGAGCAGAGGAAGGAAAGGAAAAGTTTGTTAGGGTCATGTTTCACAGGTCAGCTTCTCTTTACCTCTAGTTTTAACAAAACATATGACAAACAAATTGTTCTGTACCAATGTACACTTAATCCCCTGCCACGACACAAGCATTTTTTCACACTTTTTAAGTTCTTTCTCGACTTCTTCTCTGTCTCACTTACACTGTCTTTTCTTCAACATACCTGCTTCCTGTTCTTTAGACATACTTTCAGTTCCTTTCTATTTTAAGAGTTTCAACTGTTTTAAGAAAAATCCTCCTAAGGGTTTGCAAACACTCAACTCTACTCCCTGTCCAGTCACAGTCTGCTGTAATAAAGTCCTAGTCTTTTCTGGCTTCTTTTTGCAATCTTCCTCATGTTCAGTCAGATAAGTTACTAAATTGTCTGTCTGTGTCTGTAATGGGGTCCAGGGTCCAGAACCCCACCCAGAGTCATCTAATTCTTTGTCACAGTGACCCTCCATTTAACTGAAAGTCTTACCTCCTGTTCAGGGAGGATTTACACTTTAATGAATAGTTTACTCGTTAAAAAAAAAAAATCAACGCTGCGCAGTCTCACACGGTGGTGAGGATAAAATAGAAGTTTTCACACGGCGGTGAAAAACTCCTCACACAAACCTGACACTCTGCTCTCTTACACACTTCTCAGCATTCACACTTCACAGTAGGTACAGAATAAAAATACACACCCGCGGGTCCATATTCAGAGGTCACTATCACTTGTCTAAAAGGTCTTTAGTGCCTCTCAGGCTATTGTCACCATTTCAGGGTCTTCAACACCTCTTAGATTTGGATATCACTATTACTATCTAGTATCTCTCAGGCTGTTGTCAACATAGTATCGTACAGTATCTTCAACACCTAGGCAACCATCAACATTTAAGTATCTTTGGTGCCTGTTATCTAGTCGGCCCTTGTTCTATTTAGGGTCAGCCACCTCCCAAAGGAAACTCAAACTAACCTGGCAATTAATCCTCTCCTGCGTCCAGAAAGAGGTTTGGGGTCGCCAACCCCTGCTGTGGGTCCCAGACCCGATGCCGATTTAGACCAATTTTTAATTTTTTTTAATACATCAAAACACTTCTAAAAATTATATAACACTGACCAATAATTTAAACAGGCGTGGAACACAGTACAAGCGTGTTGTGGAGGAAAATTCCTCTTACCTTTTAGCTGGCTCACACAAATGAACTGTGTTCGTCCGTCTGCGCTCAAATAGCCGTCATCCAATCTTACTCCTGACCTCTGTGCAAAACCATCCTCTGCTACCAAGTTGTTGAGGAGACAAAATATAACCTAAATGAAACTCAAACTTTAAAAAACCTCTCCTCACGACGGACCGGAAAATGCACAGAAACCAGGAGTCAAAAATGGTCAGAAACAGTATCCTCAATTCAAAAGATTTATTAGCCTTAGTACTAAGGGAGACACTCCTTACCAGCTCACAACAGGAACACCAGAAGATGTCTGAGCTAAATCACTAAAACATAGCATTTTAACCTGAACAAAG
>NC_051433.1:27100057-27103587 GCF_001649575.2 Kryptolebias marmoratus | reverse complement strand
CATCTTTCCGGAACCCTGTATATGGACTTGTTTTTCTCCATCTTCTGCAGGTGGTTTTCTTCGAGTGGGTTTCGGTTCCTAATTAGCTGACTCCTCCAGACCTCGTTATCTTCGTAGTTGGTGCAGGCAGTCACGTACATCCCAAACTCACATGACCTCACCCGTGCAGAGTTGCACTCATCCTCAGGTTAATACAATCAATAGAATTGCAGAACATTAATACATAATTCTAACTGGTAAGGAGTGTCTATATTATAGTTTTACTTCACAGATACTAAAACCTTTTCAAGTTGTTTTCAATTTAATTATTTTTAACTATTATGTGTCTTATATTTTAGGAACACAGAAACCTGAAGGCTATATGGTATGGCATATTAATAAATGTATATTTCAATACATTTCATATTTTATTAAAGAAACAAGTTTGATTGTTTATTCAAATTTATTTCACTCTCTTACACACATATACACACACAATCCTGAGCCTTCTGTATACACCACATCCATAATTTCTTTATATTTTTCTGTGCTGTGTATGCACACACACATGCAGTTTTTTTAAAGGCCTGTAAAAGTAATCTTTAAAAACTGCAGGTCATTCCAGGGTCTCACACTGCCCTGCTTTAACTGGGGCTGGAGAGCTGAGGTCCACTTTCAGGGAGAGAAAGGTCGACTGGAAGCTCTCTGTAGCTTTCCTTCAGGTTTCTGTGTCCGACTCTGTGAAAATGCCTTCAATTAAATCAATATCTCTATTATAATGTGGCTCATCTCTTGTTGTCTTCAAAAACACTTTTCAGTTCAGCTTTAAGCCTAAATATGAAACACTGTAAAGTCTAGAAGCACTTAGAAAGCACGAACCTTCACCAAGGCTATAGGGTCACTGATACCATTGAACTCTTGTACGATCTGGAACGTGATCCAGATCACCACCAAAATTGAATCACTTGTTTTTTGTGACAACTGCACAAATTTGACCAAAATATATTTATTAGCTTTCAGGTAATCTTGCAACAGATGAACGGACAGACAAAAAAACAAACCAATGCTACTGAAAACATAACTTTCTTGTGGGAAGTAAAAATAACTAAACAGTCTTGCTTATTCACAGGCAGCTCAAATGGCTGGATTTTATGTAACTAAAGGGTTGGTACCAGGACAGATTCAAATTCATCTTTTAATTGAATAAAAACATCATCACAATCACATCACAGTCTAGTCAGTACAGTGAAGGGTTTTTTGCAACTTTTATCTCTTTAACATCTTTATTTATTTTAGAATAAATCAAATTAAAAAACAAACCTAAACAAGGTTTTAACAAAGGGGTCATCAGCTGGAGCAGGGTTTCCCCCAGAAAAGAGGCTAAGCTCGGTGGTAGGTGGCCGTTTGCCGGCTGAACGCTGGCCGACTGATTTAGTAAAAAAAAAATGATTAAAGTTGACAGGAAAGTTGAAAATATGGCTATTTATTATTTGATATTGTAAGATATTTGTGCCAAATATTTACACAACTACAGCTTTACAAAATGGCACTTTTGAAATACTTTTTAAGCAACAATACAATTAAAATAAATTCTAATTGATTGCACCTAACTTAAATCCTAATTTAGGTCACATTTACAAATAAATTAAATTAACATAAATGAAAAAGTGCAAACAAAGCACCAACGCACGTCTCACTTCCAGGCCAATGAGTAAGAACAAAGAACTCTGAAAAATAGAGAGATGCTGTACTGTACTGTGCATATCTAATGCTGAATTTATTAGCATCATTTTACTGTTAAACAAGGATAATATTTTCACTAAGCACAAAACATGCCTACCATATTCGGTCTTGTAAAGCCACCCGCTGAATTTCAGCTCAACTACCAGTAACCATTTTTGGTTAAACCCGCTTGTTCAATGTTTTTTGCTCTGGCTCCAGCGACCTGCTAACTCCAGGTAGTTGAAGGCGGCTTGGCCTCAGGGCTCATTAGAGTCACGCAGGGCTCCGCTCACAGCGTGGATGAGAGCACGGTGGAGGCGTTTATACATGGTGCTTAAGTCGGTGCAGTATTCTCAAAAAAGAAGGGGGGCAGTAAGTTACGTAACCAGTGGAAATACGGTAAAAAAGAGAGCAGATGGTTGAATGGTGTGTGGCGCGCGCGGTCCACCCCAAGCTACAAAAGGTGCATGATGAAACACTGCGCGGGACCTTCGCGTAGGGGCAGAGACAGCGCGATTGCATCACTGTTGACGCATGCACCCTCGCGCTGTAAGGTAGATAAAGGTAGCGGTTTTGGGGGAGCGGGTGGAAAAAAACGTATAAAAAATGACGTATTTATAATAAAAAAGCGGAGTTTAGCCTAGCGGCCGGGTCACCAAAGCTTGGCGGCCCGCCAGCGTTTTATAAATACGCTGAGGGAAACCACGTGGAGCATAGAAAGTTTTAACGAAAAGGTCACCTGTGATCATGACCTTTGATCCTGGGACCTTAAAATCAATAGGGTGTCACGAGGCGTGGAGACAGAGGCGAACCCAGGGCGCAGACTCATATTAGATAAACTAATTTATTAAACAAGAAAAAAACAAACAAAACAAAAGCTGACGAGGCAGCAACTCAAAAGAACAAAAATCCTAAAATGGAGGGCAGAACAACAAGGAGACAAGGTACGGAGCATAGCAACAAACAGCAAACAAAAAACAACAATGGACCAGCGGGGAATTGAGGGAAATGACCGGGTTTTAAAGTGCAGAGGATAATTGTGGTAAGTGGATTCAGGTGTATGGAAGCAATCAAGGGCAGGTGGAGATGGGCGTGGCAGGGGAACTGAAAGAGGGTGGCTGGGGAGAAGTGAATAGAAACATGAGGAGGACGGAACCCAAAATACAACCCAGAGAACTAAAATAAAACCAAAACAAGCCAAATCACCACAGTACCCCCCTCCNGGGAAATGACCGGGTTTTAAAGACTGGGGATAACGAGGTGAGTGGGAACAGGTGGAATGATTACTTATTCGGGACAGGTGAAGATGGGCGTGGCTGACACGGAGGAACGGCGTCAAGGTGGGCGCCGGTTCTCCGTGCAGTGTGGAGGAAGTTTATTTGGCGGTGGGACAGGTAATCGGGAACAGGGCCATAAGATCGGCGGCCCGTATGAACGGAGCGGTGGTTCTCTTTGTAGAGAAAGTTGAGCAGGCTCAACGATTGGTGTAGGAAGGGGATCTCTATTAATGAGACCTTCCAGGTGTCGCCACTCACGATGCCGGCCACTCGGGTGACCCTGTCAAATGTTCCACCATTTATCAGTGATGCATTTTTGATAGGGGAACTATCGCGGCACGGCAAGGTGGTGTCACTGATAAAAAAAGTGCTGTCAGGGTGCAAGTCACCGCTGTTAAAACATGTTGTCTCTCACAGGAGACAACTGTTTATGATACTGAACAAGCGTGACGAGGAGTTGAACCTTCGCTTTCATGTTAAGATCGATGAGTTCGACTATATGTTGTTCGCAACATCGTCAAACATGAAATGCTTCGGTTGTGGTCAGGAGGG
>NC_051433.1:27091739-27099035 GCF_001649575.2 Kryptolebias marmoratus | reverse complement strand
GGTTTTAAAGTGCAGAGGATAATTGTGGTAAGTGGATTCAGGTGTATGGGAGCAATCATGGGCAGGTGGAGATAGGCGTGGCCAGGAAACAGCAAAAGGGTGACTGGGGAGGAGTGAATACAAAAGCACAAACATGAGGAAGACAAAACCCAAAATACAACCCAGAGAACTAAAATAAAATCAAAACAAAACCCAGCAAAAGCCAAATCACCACACAAATAAACTCTGATTTTACTTGTCTGAGACAGTGGTGGGACTATGGAAAAGTTCAGATAAAACTGCTGAGTCAACAGCACACTCTAAATGTCACCATTACCAGATCTATCAGAGATCTGGAGATAAATATCATGGAATTAGAATGACTTCGTGAATCCAAAGGAAATCGAGAGCATTTTGAAGCTCTCAAATCTAAAAGGCTAACTTTAGCTAATCTGCTGGAAAATAAAGTCCAAGGCGTATTGGTCAGGTCCCGGATCCCGAACATCATGGAGATGGATGCTCCCTCTGGCTTTTTCTTCAGCTTGGAGAGGAAGCACGGGCAGAGGAAGCTGATCCACTCTTTGCTGTCGGACACAGGGCAGAAACTAAGTGAACCAGGTGAGATCAGGAGGAGGGCTGTGGAGTTTTACCGTTCTCTGTTACATAGTGAATATAAGGAGAACGAGGAAATGTTCCGGGAGTTCTGCGATGAACTACCCCGGGTCTCTGAGGAGACCAACTCTGATCTAGAGCGCCCCCTGGGGCTTCAAGAACTCCACACAACCCTCTTCAGTATGCAGGGCCATAGGTCCCCGGGCGTTGACGGGCTCACAGTGGAGTTCTACAAGGCCTACTGGTACTTTCTGGCCACAGACCTGCTCAACGTCTATAATAAAAGTCTGTCCACTGGTTCACTCCCCTTGTCCTGCCACAGGGCGGTCATCACCCTGCTGCCCAAAAAGGGAAACCTGCAGGACATCAAGAACTGGCGCCCTGTGTCCCTCCTCTGCACCGACTACAAGATCCTCTCCAAGGCTCTGGCCACTAGGCTGGGGAAAGCTATGGAGCAGGTCATCCATCGGGATCAGACCTATTGCGTCCCTAGCAGGTCCATGGTAGATAATATCTACCTGATTCGGGATGTTTTGGAGGTCCCTGGTTCATTGGGTTTACAAACTGGCTTGATTTCACTAGATCAAGAAAAGGCATTTGACCGCGTTGATCACGGCTTCCTCTGGAAAACCATGAGGGGGTTTGGGTTCAGCTAGGGTCTTATTGCCAAAATCCAGGTACTGTACAGTGACATTGAGAGTGTGCTGAAAATTAACGGTAGCCTGTGTGCTCCTTTTAGGGTGTGTAGAGGCGTTCGACAGGGCTGCGCACTCTCGCGGATGCTCTACGCGCTCTCCCTGGAACCCCTCCTCCAGAAAATATGCTTGAGTGTTTATGGTCTGGTTTTACCTGATTTTAGTAACAATATGGCTTTATCTGCCTACGCTGACAATGTCATTGTTTTTATAAAAGATCAGCAAGATGTCAGTGTTTTAACCGAGATCACAGAGAAGTTCTCTGTCTTGTCTGCTGCAAGGGTGAACTGGGGAAAGAGCGAAGCCCTGGCCGTCAGTGAATGGTCTGGTGGGCTCCCAGTTCTCGGGGGTCTAGTATGGAAGAAAGACGGTTTTAAATATCTTGGTGTGTTTTTAGGCGATAAAGATATTGTAAATAAAAACTGGGAAAACGTCGAGCAGAAAATAAAAAGCAAGTTGTCTAAATGGAAGTGGCTCCACTCCCAGATGTCCTACCGAGACAGAGTGCTGGTTTTAAACAACCTAGTAGCATCGCAGCTGTGGCACAAACTCTTTGTTCTAGATCCACCATCTGGTTTATTAGTCAAAATACAGCTTTCATCTACAGTTTATTCAGAAATACCTGACAGGATCTCCTGTGTGGAGGGATGTGGCCAGCTGTATCCTCAGACGTGTTAATTGTCTGGGGCTGGATGCTGCTCTGTTTTTAACTGATTTTAGTTTTCTTAAAGGTAAAAGGGTTGCCTCAGTTTTATCAGGGTGTTTTTAAATCCTGTGCTCTTTTTAAATTGCAACAAGCAAAAACGCATAATTCTCTGCATTGGCTTTTAGAAGAACCACTAGTGTGTGGAGCAAGACTAGACATCAGTGACACCAGCGTGCCAGGACTGTCTGAGGCACTGTCCAGGTCCGGGACGGTGACCCTGCGGCGTCTGGTGCAGGTGGCGGGACCGGACTTCTCAAACGTCCAAGAGGTTGGCTTGCTGCTTGGGGTCCAGTCCGTCAGATTAGTGCAGCGCTTCCTGGAGCAGGTGAAGCAGCGGCTGACTTTTGAGGAGTGGCGGCTCCTGCAACTTCATGCAACAAAAGAGTGCCTGCGTGACCAGACTGACCCGTTCCTGGATGCATTCCTGAATCACATTTTTGAGGATGACAGTGGTCCCCCCGCTGAACTGTACAGACTTGGAGATGGACTTATGTAAAACTGTCAGGAACGGTGGAGACAGAGGCGAACCCAGAACGCAGACTCATAGTTATAAACAAAAAACTAATTTATTAAACTAAGAAACAAAACGAAAACAAAAAGCTGGCGTGGCAGCAAAACGAAAAGAAAAACAGAGCATGAACACGGAGCGAAAAGAATCAGGACAAGACGGCAAAAAACAATAAGCAACCAACGACAATGGACCAGCGGAGTATAGACAGAAATGACCGGGTTTTAAAGTGCTGAGGATAATCAGGTAAGTGGAGACAGGTGACATGATTAGCAGACTTTGACAGGTGTAAGTGGGCGTGGCAGGAATGCAGAGAGAGAAATAGACTGAGGAGGAATGAGAAAGTGAAAAACAAAAACAGAAACTAAACACAAACCAATAAACTAAAACAGAAATAAAACAAAACACAGAAAAAACCCAAATCACCACAAAAACTGGTCCAAAAATACTGTACAAATTTTGCACAAATATTCTGAACAAGAGAGCTCTCTGCAAAAGGCCCATCAATGTGTGGAGCGACAAACTCTGAGGGCTGAAGCCTCAGTGGAGGACTTTGTACAAACCTCCAATCAAGAAAAGGACTGGTGACCTTCAGTGGAGGATTCTTCACGGCGCCATCGCTACAAACTCGTTCTTATCGGTCATCAGTCCTGGGGTTTTAAATGAGTGTTCTTTTTGCAGTTTGTCCGAGAGTATTTTTCATGCTTTTATGGATTGTGTACAGTTGACTAGTTTTAAAAAAAATTTATGAGAATTTTTAGCCTTTTTGGCGTGGTTTTTACCATTTCTGTTTTTATCAATGGTGTGCATTACAATAAATCCCGGACTTTAAATTATTTAATTGCAGAGGCCAAAATGGCAATCTACATTACTCGACGTGACAAAATGCAGGCTGGACCTCAACTTCATGCCATGGCTCTGTGGAAGTGTAACATCAATGCCAGGTTGACGCTGGAATTTTGCTTCCACAGAGCCACTGGGGATTTAAAGAGTTTTTTTACAACTATGGAGTTTTAATAATGTTTTGTGCACCTTTTCTAATCAGCAAGAACTAAAATATAACAAGCTGCTAATGTAAATATTTATTGTTTTTTGTTTTCTTGACCTGATTATGTAAAAGTTTATTGTTAAATTATTGTATAATAAATGTTTTGTTAAAAATCAATCTTCTTCGTCTTTCAGCTGTTCCCTTTTCAGGGGTCGCCACATCAAGTCATCCTCCTCCATCTAACTTTGTCTTCTGCGTCCTCTGTCCTCACTCCAACTATGTTTGTGTCCTCTCTAACTGCATCCATGTATCTCCTCTTTGGCCTACCTCTGTATCTTTTTCCTGGCAGCTGCATCTCTAACATCTTTCTACCAATATACACACTGTCCCTCCTCTGCACATATCCAAACCAACTCAGTCTGGTCTCTCTAACTTTATCTCACAGTTGTTCAACCTGTGCTGTACCTCTGATGACCTCATTCCTAATCCTATCCATTCTTGTCATTTCTTACCAAGAAGAACCTTACCATCTTCAGCTCTGCCATTTCCAGTTCTGTCTCCTGTCTTTTTTTCAATCCCACTGTCTCCAAGCCACACAATATAGCTGGTCTCACCACTGTCTTGTAAACCTTTCCTTTGACCTTTGCTGCCACCCTTTTGTCACAAATCTCTTCTGAAACTTTTCTCTATCCACTCCATCCTGCCTGGACTCTCTTCTTCCCCTCTGTACCACACACCCCGTTTTCCTTGACAGTCGACCCTAACTATTTGAAGTCCTGCACCTTTGTGATCTCTGCTCCTTGTAGCCTCACTGTCCCACCTGCATCCCTCTCATTCACACACGTACTCTGTTTTGCTACGGCTGACTTTCATTCCTTGTCTTTCAAGTGCATACCTCCACCTCTCCAGGTTTTTTCCACCTATTCCCTGTTCTTACCACTGATAATAATGTCATCTGTAAACATCATAGTCCACGGGATTCCTGCCTGACCTCATTTGTTAGTCTTTCTATAACCAGAGCAAACAAAAAGGGGTTCAGAGCTGATCCTTGACACAGTCCCACCTCTACCTTGAAGCTGTCTGTCACTCCTACAGCGCACCTCACCACTGTCCTGCTGTCCTCACACATGTCCTGTACCAGTCTAACATACTTCTCTGCTACTCCAAATGTGCTTGCTCAAACAACACCACAACTCCTCCCTCAGCACCATGTTGTATGCTTTCTATAAATCCACAAAGACATAATGAAGGTCTTTCTGACCATCTCTGTACTTCTCCATCCCCATCCTCAAAGCAAAGATGGCATTTGTGGTGCTCTTTCTTGACATAAAACCATACTGCTGAGAATATTTAAAAGAGAGCAGAAGTTTTGAGTGCAAGTGTTAAAAGTTTTGAAAGCAAGAGATGAAATCCTGCCTGCAAATTGAATATGTGCGATATCGACTTATGTCAAGATTCTCACTCCATACCAGCACACTTCTCCTCTATTCCTCAGGCATCTTCTCGCTTGTTAGAACATTACTGTTTCTACTTTTAACAAGCCTAACCTGCTGCACATCCTTTCTAGTCTGATCCCTCTGTCTTGCCAGTCAATGCAAGTCCCTCCGTCCCTCCTTAGTGTCCAGCCTCTTGTACAACTCGTCATACACCTTCTGCTTTGCCTTTGCTACCTCCCTCTTTGCCCTATGTTGCATCTCCCTTTGTTCCTGTCTAATTTCTTCAGTCTTCTCACTGTCCCATTTCTTCCTGGCTAACCTCTTCCTCTAGATAACTTCCTGCACTTCACTATTCCGCCACCAGGTTTCCTTATCATCTTTTCTCTGTCCAGATGACACATCAAGTACCTTCCTACATGTCTCTCTAGCGCCTAGAGCTAGAGAGACTACAGCCTGTGGCTGTAGTAACCCAGTCACCTGAAAGCTCTTTCTTACCACCTAGAGCCTTTAACAGCTCCTTTCTGAACGCCTCACAAAATTCTTCCTTCCTCAACTTCCACCATTTGGTCTTCTTCTCTGCCTTTACTCTTTTCCTCTTCTTCACCACAACCCTCATCCTACACACCACCATTTGATGCTAGAATGTAGTCTACCTGTGTACTCCTCCCTCCACTCTTATAGGTCACCCTGTGTTCCTCCATCTTTTGTCTACAACTGATTAGCCTTTGGAGTCATCCCAATTCAAGATGGCCACAACAGCTAATTGACCTAAGCCTACACAAAAATGGTTATACCTCAAGTTATTTTACAGATATTGGTCTTCAATTTGATGTGGCAGTACCTGAGTCATTTATGACGCATACTTTGAGCACTTTTTTATCTTATTTTACCTTTTTTATTGGCACCTATTTTTAATAGTTATTAATTTTATTTATTTATTTTGTGTAGCGCTTTGTTATAAACTTTACTTACATACACTAACAGATCTTGTGAGCTCTCAACATCGCATGAGATCACACATAATGTCATTTACATAGTTTGACCAAAACGGCTAGAACACCATTATTTCTCATCCCAAGATGATCTTTGGTATTTCTGGTATGAAAGACAGTGGGCAATATGCATTTCCACAATAATTGCTAGGTTGTTAACTTTAACAGTTTTACAGAGTCTTTTGGTTGTGATAAAATAACAGGTGAATTGTGTTTATATGGAACAAAATATTTGCTCATATGTTAGTTGTGACTCTGATAATGTACATCTAGGCAGCACTGATGGTGTGTCTGTGTGCGTGTTTGTCAGGTGGGTCTCATACTGGTCCAGTGTCTGCTGATGATCTTCTACACCAGTTGTGTGTTCCTTTTTATCGGTACCTGTGTGTTGGGACTGTGCATCAGCAGTGTATTCCCCTCTACGTTGGCTTTCATTGAGGACATGCTTGACTACAAAGGTAAAAACACACACTGACAGGTTCTTACACACATTGCAAGCACCAGCTAACTTTGTAAGTGTGTGTGTGTAGAGCTCAAAAATGACTTCTTTACAAAGTAATAAAATCCCAAAAACAAGGAAGTTGAATATTAAAACAAAAACAAATCAATTATAAAATTCGCTTTCACACACACCATTCATAGCTTATAAGACACTTAGTGCAGAACTCCTGGGAAGCTACTCTCACAGCACCGGAATGGGTTTTTCCTGCTGGCCCCTCTACTTTTCTATCCTTGTACAGATTTTGCTACCCTTATTGCAATCAGATATTTTTATTAAACAGACTAAGACAGGACACACTGTTTTGCATTTCCAAATTTGGTATAAAGAGACTACCACCATTTCCGACAGATGGTGCACAATAATGAGCAAATGAATGGAACATGTCCCTACAATGCTCGGCCGAAACATACTTCCTCCCAATAACTGTGATATCCCTGTCCACAAATTCTTTGTTCTTTTTAAGTTCATTGGTTTATAAGTTTTGCTGGAACAGTTGTAAAGACGGCTGTATTTTCTAACAGCCCTGGCCAGCTGCTTCTCAGTGGAGCAGTAGAAGCAAAATGAATTAAAGCTGCAAGCAGCGTTGGACGGCCCTCCCAGCTTAGTGCCGCTTCGGCCTATTGCGACCGCGGGAACCCTGGCGACCACCCTCTACGCTCTTGCGCACTTCCTGCGCATTTGTCGCGCACTTCCCACACCGTCCACTAGGTGGCGCTTTGGGCAAACGTCCGAAATCGCCTTCAGTGTGGATCGTTATGACTCCTGTTGCTTGTTCTGAAGTTTCACCTTCCTCAGTCGAACGGTTCTAGTGTTAGAGCATGTGTGCTGTTGCGACCTTGAACTTTGACCTTGTGACGTTGAACTCCAAAGGGCTAATC